>NC_081550.1:1912982-1927348 GCF_901000735.1 Corylus avellana
GGAAATTATCTTAAAGTCCGGCCTGCAAACTCCAAAGCATCTGATGCCTTTTCCATCACTGTCGAGTAAAAAATGAAACCAATGCTGCAGTTCAAAGCAGCATTGGTTTAATTTACTTTACAATGCTGCAGCTCAAAGCAGCATTGAGCTGCAGGTCAAACCAATGCTGCAGCTCAAAGCAGCTTATTGAATGCACTTCACACTAACCCAAATTCGAGCTTAATTTAATTGAAATATACCATAATCTCAACCAGAATTGTGAATAGTACCCACCACCAATTTTAGCAAACTTTCAGATATTAGTGAGCAGCTATGGAATCATCGGGAAATAAGAGTTTTCTTAATAAAAAAAAAAAACTTGAATTTTACCTGTGACTGAGTAGCCCTACGTGTACGTACACTTGGCTGTGATGGTCCGTGGGCTTCTGCTTCTGGGTGAGCTTGTGATCCCTACAATAATTTAACCAAACATTCAGACAAATACCAACAATAATTATTATATTACTTGTACAATAATAATTAAGTTAACAAATTTTGGAATATGAACCTTATGTTGTAAAATGTATTTGTTTTACCTGTGCTTGAGTAGCATCTTTTTTCGGCTTATATTTCTTCGGTTTCCACCTCTTCCGGTCCGGGTTCAAAGGTAAATGACAACCTTTATAATTATGCCCTAAACCCCCACAATTTCCACATTTAACATATATCCACTACGGGTTAGCTTGTAGGGGTTAGTTGGCTCATCTACAGCTTTTCGCCTACTAATCTTTGGTCGACCAGGAGCCCTTCTAATGATAGGTGGCTGGATTTCATCGCATGGATCATCAGCTGGCCATGTCTGTGGACCTTCCATGCCATACACTCGAGCTGCATATCCTTGCATATACTTGTCCATCTTGTAATAATCATCCAAATAATCCTCTGGTTTTTGTTTATGCATGTAAATTGCAGCACAAGCATGTGAGCAAGGGATCCCACTCACCTGCCATCTTCCACATGTGCATGTGCGATGATCTAACCGGACTAAACGCCGTGGCTCGTATATGTCCTCGATCTCAAACTCCAACTCATTCTGCCACCGACTAATACAATTCCTTGCATCACTTTTTGACCTCTCCAATTTTTTCTGGATCTTTGGGCATATTGTGTAGTGCGTCGACCGGATTCCATTCCTTTTCTGCTGGAAGCGTGCCATTATTTGCAGACGAATTTCTTCAAGCATAGTCAGTATAGGCTTAATCCTAGCTTCCTTAATCCACGCGTTGAAGCTCTCGGCCAAGTTGTTTAATAACATATCACTTTTGGTTTGGCAGTTGAAAGCATGTCTGGACCATGATGCCTTCGGTACACCACTAAGGTAATCGTGTGCACCTTTCTCCATTGACAATATATTCTGCATGTGATGGTCAAACGCATAAACATGGGCTGCACGTGCAGCCCCCCACAACTCATCCTTCATAGCTTTCCCTGTGTAGCCTTTCGCTTTGAGGTTCGCATGTAGATGCCGAACACAAAAGCGATGCTCAGCATGTGGCAACACAGCCTCAACTGCAATTCCAAGCCCCTACACACATAAATTTATGTTAAATTATATGGAACAACATAAAGGAATAAAATAACACAATAAGAACATAAATAGTATTTTACACTAAATACCTTCTGTCTGTCAGACATTATAGTCCAACCAAGTCCGCCTTCTAGCCCGCATAAGTCCTCCAATAAAATGGCAATGAACCACTGCCATGAATCTATTGTCTCTGCCTCGGCCACATCAATTGCAATGGGGAACATGTCGTTGTTGCCATCCTTGCCTATGACACACAACAATTGCCCCCCATATTCCCCCTTTAGATGACAAGCATCTAAACAAATTATGGGCCGACAACCATGTCTGAACCCTTTCTTACATGCATCAAGACAAATATACATCCGCTGAAAGAATACTCCATCTCTGTGTACAAAAGCACTACTACCAGGGTTCGTGCTGAGTATTGCCATTGCGTATCTCCGTGTGAGGCGATATTGCTTAGAGTGCCTACCAAAAACTTGATGCAATGCCTCCTTCTTCGCTCTATAGCAACGGTCAATAGGAACATCGATGTTAAGGTCTCTCTTCACCCTCTGTTTCAATGCATATGGTGTCCACATGGGGTCATCCTTGAAGTCCCTCTTATAAGCACGAACAAGATACTCAACATCGCATCTGGAGTTTTCGTACTGATTACCACAAATATGAACCGGGTAGTACGTCTTAATTTGAAAAGAAGTCCTGGTAGCATCAGTAGAGGCATGAATCCTCCATGAGCAATGGTCTAATTTACAGACTGCACTCACCCTGATTGTCTGCGACAACATTCTGATTGTCTTCCTCGTCTTGCAAAACCGGTAGAGCAACCCGTCTTCTTCTTCTTCTACGTACTGAAAAATATATACAAAAATTAAAATAAAAAACCTAAAACAAAATGTTAGTTCTTGTGTTAGCTTAATTCAGTTCCAAAATGCAGATGCTACTGTTCACGGCTCAAACACTGATATAGAATGCTCAGAATCCAATCTCCACCGTTCATAATGTAGATCCATGTGTTATGAACGTCCCTGCAAAATTTCAGCTCAATCGGACCACAAACGCCCATCGATCGGAGCTGTTGATGAAGACTGGACAGGCCGGGTCCGGACCGCAATTCCCTGGGTCCGGACCTCATTTCCAGAAACTAAAATCTTGCTCCGCGAAGCCGTGTCCGGACCGCCCATTAACATGTCCGGACACCCCGTAAGTTTTAGGCCCAAAAACATGATTTTAAGTGGGTTAGGTCTAGGGTTTTGTCAGGGGTATATATACATCAATATAGAAGAGAGAGGCACGAATTTTCACCTCCAGAGAGTTCGTCGGAGGCTGTGCTAAGAGAGATCATATGTGGTGAGCGTTAAAGTGAATCTCTTAGAGTTTTAATTATTCCTTTGATAAATCTACGGTTGAGAAGTCTATCGGAAGGGTCCGGTAAAGGAGAATCACGTTGAAGAAGATTGTGAGCGTGGAGACGAGTTGTAGGCTTGTCGATCTTACAGAGTCAAGGTCTTGCAAAGGGTTGTAAGTGTTCCTAGTGTCTGTAATCTCTAGATAATCTTTTGATAGTGATTTCCTGGGTTTGGCTGCCCCGGAGAGGTTTTACTTTTAGAACGTTTTCTAAAAGGTTTTCTCTTCGTAACCAAAATATCTGTGTCTGCCTTTCTATTGCTTTATATATTTTGGGTGATTGAATTGTTTATTGCTTCATAATATTAATTCCGCATAAATTGTGATAAACAAGTTTTTGGAGTCGGCATAGCGTTTTTCACAAAAGAATCAACTAATAAAAACCATAAATAATTGTGACAACTTAAGAGTCCAACTCAATTTCAATTTCTATGTACCTCCTCGGCTGGTGGTCGGTTGCCCGCTTGGTTTCTTGGATGGCGTAACAGAACGGGCAGCCTTAGTTTTAACTCGGGGGCTTTTGAAATGTTTTGATTGAGAATGTCCACCTTCTCCACCTTGTCCTTGTACATCTCCATCTTCACGTGCAGCATTAGGTATGTCCTCCATCCCTAAAAGAAACAATCAAATTTGTTGTTAGTCATTCAGGAAGGGAAGGCTAAGTGCTCTCATGATATATTATTTGAAAAAACAATTAAGTTAACAAATAAGAAATAAGTATACTACCTTCAGCACGGGGTATTTCATCCACCCCGTCACCTTCTCCATCTCCATCATGAAGGGGAGGCCTAGGTATCTCACCCACCCCGCCACCACCTTCTGCATCTCCATCATGACGGGGAGCCCTAGGTATCTCACCCACCCCGCCACCACCTTCTCCATCTCCATCATGCTGGGCAGTATTAGGTATCTCACCCACCCCGCTACCACCTTCTCCATGTTGTCCTTCAACAGCTTCAAGAAATAAATGCTCATCTACTATTATAGCACTGTCCACCATATGTTCAACATATAAATGAACATCTTGTGCTCTGTACTCAGCCATAATATTTACAAAATCTACAACGTCTGCATCACTATTTAAAGATATCACTTGATTATGTGGACCATCACCGACATTATACCAACATCTAACGTCGCTCATGTATCCTAAGTCACGAACCAACTCTTTGACTTCCCACATACTAAAATAGTCAACATCATAGCCTTTCACTTCATGGACGTCGCCACCAACGTATTTAAATGGGGTATGGGTCATTGTTCCACCGTGGTGCATGATTATATTGACAGCCATATCTGTAAACATATAAACGAGTGTAAGAAAAAATATAAAAGAGTGTAAGAAAAAATATTTGTCAATACAAGAAAACACAAAAAACAATAATATCTATCTATTGCATGAAATGAAATGATTTAATGATATATATATATATATCATTAAAAATTATACATGCATGTTTTGGACTCAAGATGCCCAACTTAAGCTGATTTTGGAAGTTAGGTTGACATAGTTGGCAACCATTCAATTGGGAAAAAAGGACAAAACATAATAGTAATAATAAACATATACTTTTGCACATGCATGTTATAGGTGTAAAGTGCACTTTTCGCTCATTGTTATATGTGGAAAGATCAACAAATGCATACAATACATGTAAAAAATTTCTCTTTCTATAAGAACCATTAACCTATTCAATGCCTTAAATTATGCAAAAATTCATCAATATACGTAAAAGAGGCAGGTTTAAGTTACATTTGCTACTTAATAACTTTCCATAGGATCACTATTTTGCCAAAGTCACCATTACATTATATTAATATACATGTCCATCATGCTTGCTAAATATTAAGAGAATGAGAGATTAGAAACTGTCTAATCTGGAAATGTTAAAGATAAAGTTTCTTTAAAAAGAATTTTAAACAAGCTTATAAATAAATAAGTTTTAGATTATAGTAAATCCCACCAGATTGACATGAAATTTACCATGCACAATAGCATGGAGGGCATGTAATCCAAGAAAGTAGTTGAATATAGGTACAATTATATACACTTGTGAGCGTGAGAGATTAAATCTCATATTGGAAAGCTATCACAAGAGGATATAGACAATTTATCCTAGAAGACAGCTCATGAGATAATAAAACCTTCTGTTTAAGGCAAAATGTGGTTGAGCTAACTACTAAAGGAAAAAATTTTTAAATATAAAGAACAGTATATATATATATATATACCATCTTCAAATTACTATTTCATTATCAATGCCTCATCCAAATTAAATCCCATATTAAAATAACAGATAAATTAAACACCAAATTTGACTTCTACAAATTCAGAACATCAATCCCCTTCTAGAATGAGCACGGTGAGTTGTATATTGAGCAAGTTGAGTTGTACATTAAATGGAAGGAAATTAAGCCCCACAGAAAAAAAAATTGATAGAATCCCTTCTGCCTAACACGACAAAATCCCCATTGACCAAACCTGCCAGTGCACACGAAACAACAACTGTCTCATTCCAGGACCACAACCAAGGTGGACCACACCCACTGCCAATCAACACTAATATTGGCTCAAAAGTGAAATATTCGACAAATGTTGGACAAAAAACAAGTTGCGGATGGGGACAGATGTTGGACAAAAAACAGGTTGGGGATGGGGTTTCGACCAAATGCTTCCAACACAACAAAAAAATTCAAAAAACAACTATTAAAGGCTTCCATTTTAGTCAATCAACAAAACCCACAAAGAAATTTCGGAAAATACCTTCGTCGAAACCAAATTTTTTCCGATTCAAAATATTGTGATTTGACGGAAACCTAGCCAGAAAAGTGACGTCGAAATGGGTGATTTAATCGGTGGGTACTGTCGCCGGTGGCCTCTGTCGCCGGTGGTTCTGTCTCCGGTGGGTCCTGTCGCCGGCGGGGTCTGCGTCGGTGGCGTCTGCGTCGGTGGGTTGCCGCTTGAGGTGTATCGGGAGGCTGGTATTTTGACCGTATGAAACTTGAGGGTTTCAAAAAAGAAGCCCTCAAGTTTAAGCCAAACTCACTGTTTTGGATGGTCCAAAACGGTGAGTTTTATATCCTACGTGTCCAATGTGAACACGTAGGATACAAAATTCTACTGAGGTGGACTTAAGTAAAACGGTGCGTTTAACTCAAATAACGGAAGTTAACAAAAATTAACGGTAAGGAGTTTTTAAGTAGTTTCGAGTGACCCAGGGACTAAATTTCCGAAAAAAAATACCCAGGGAGTTTTTAAAAAAAGCGCGTTTACCTAAGAATTTTAGATATGATTTCCCATTTTTTTAAGGTAAATTTATAATTTCATAATGATATGTTAGAAAAATGGGCGGAATTTATACGGGAGAGTTATTTGTTGCTTAGGCATATCACATAAAGTTATTTCACATTTAAAATCTCAAAGGAGTTATTTGTCCCAAGCACAAACCCAAGGACTAGTTTAGCAATTTTTCCAGGGTTTTATACAGATCAACAATTCTATGGAGTGCAGAGAACAACATACTCCTTGTACTTATTTTAACTAAATTGCTCTGTTGTTTTTTTAAACCTTGATATTTAATTATATTTGTTTCACATAACAAGCAATACCACAGTTAATAATTTCTAATCCAAATCATTGTAGGGATATACTCTGCTTGATCTGCGGGTCCATCCATTGATCTTGTATCCTTTCTAAACCTCTAGGCTCTAACGAGAGGATTTGTTGATGGGATTTGTCCATATTTAGCTACTGTCCATGAAATGGTTAAAGCAACATTAAAAGCTAACATTATGCAACTGGACTTTGGCCAATTTGGAGCAACATTCTATATATTCCAAATAGATCTCTAGTTGTTGAAAAGTCAAAATCAATTGAAAATTTTTAGTTATGAGACAATGACATCCCAACAACACTGTAGTAAATTAGTAATGATTTCCCAGAAATCACAAAATGAAAGCAATGCTTGCTTTTCTTTTCCCTTTTGCTTTTACCTTAAATTTTCTTTCCAGTTCAAATTTTAATTCACATTTATGTTTGGTTGTTTTCCTTAAATCCACCTCTGCCCAACAATCACTGTTTTCTTGAGCTTTCACAATCCCAATAATTCTCTTGGTAGTTTTTGTGTAGGTGATCTTTAAATAGTGTTGCTTGGTATGTAAATGCAGAGTTCAATGCTCTTATGTTTTTCATGGCTGTTGCATAAATCCTTTTTATGACCTCTGCAACACCCAACTTTTACTGTGACATCTTTTCCTGCAAAGAGTTGAGATTTCTGAAATGGCATTAAATTCAATTTAATGACATGGTGGCCTTGTATACATTTATATGCTGTGCATGGTATGGAGTACCCACTGAACAAGGATCCAAAGATAGCCATTTCTGGACTTCTGCTACTTTCTTGAGCTTTAAGGGTGCTCATGGAGATTAATGACAAGGAAAAAACATCAAAGATGGATGATTATGAAGTGATAGAGCAGATAGGCAGAGGAACATTTGGAGCTGCATTTCTTGTTCTTCACAAATTTGAGAGTAAGAAGTAAGAAAAAATCACTTTCAAAAGTCATACTCCTTATGTTCATTATGATTTCAAATATGTTTTCACCTCAAAAAAGCTTTTCTTAGTAACATCTTTACTATCTTACACTAGTTCTAATTCTGAATTTAGATTTTTGGTTTTTGTCTACTGTCTTATTATTATTGCATTGGTCATTTTAGGTATGTATTAAAGAAGATTCGATTGTCTAAACAAACAGAGAAATTCAACCGTGCGGCACATCAAGAGGTTATCCTTCTGAATAACCTGTATGCCAGTATAAATTTTTGGCTTTGCAGAATGAAATTTTGGTTTTTGGCAATAGTGTTCCTATTATATTTTTCATCAAATTGAATTCTCTGAAATTCTCTTACATTTTAGCATGTTTATGCTTATGCTTTCTCTGATATATTCTTCCTTTGAAGTTTCAGTGACTGCAATAGTTTACTTTATAGATATAGTTAAGGTTTTAGCAAGAAGACATAATACAAAAGGAAGGTGTAATTGCTTCTTGATCTTTTAAGTCTGGCTATGAAAAACTATTCTTTAAGGACCCCCGTTCTAGGCACCTGGCAAAAAAAGGGTACTATCATGCAGGAAATTTTTATATCGACTATTCTGTCAATCATTTTAGAGAAAAAAAAATAAGTTTTCTAAATTTGGAAAAAGGGAATGAATTTAATCATTTTTGGAAAAAAATAAGTTTTCTAAATAAGACAGGTATGAGCTTATAAAACAAATCATGTTCAAGTAAGGTCCTAATTCAATCATTTCTATCTGAAAAGAAAAGCAGATTGTTTTTGTTTGTAAACAACTTAATTTCTATTCTGAGAAACATCTGCTTGCTTACTTAAATCCAAGACTGTTTTTTGGTAAGTTACTTAAATCCAAGATGCATACAAAAGCTATGAAACTTCTGACATTTGGTCCTGCTGCAGATGAAAATAATAGGACAGCTAAATAACCAGTATATTGTGGAGTACAAAGATGCATGGGTGGAAAAGGTAGTCTATTAGCAAGGTGTTACTTCTGTAATTTTACCCCACAATCAGAATTAGTTTAAAATTTTCCATTTTATTTGCATGAATTGAAGAAAACATTATAATTTGAAAATCATGTCCTGAGAACCATGAACCGTATTATCAGGTTGGTTTTTGATTCATGTACTACAGGAATGCTGTGTGTGCATTGTGACAAGTTACTGTGAGGGAGGAGATATGTAAGTCAGCACTACTTAAAACCTTGAACTTTGCATATTAAGTATCTAAATTGCTGGATTCTAAGCAAGTTGAGGGCCATTGCTCATTGGTGAAAGAACTTTGACATGGAATCATCATTCATCCCACTATTTCTTTTACTCTTGCCTTGTCTTGTGAACTCCTTTTTCCTGATAATCTAAAGCAAAGCTAATGCTGGAACTAGGAATTTCTTTTTTGAACTTTCTACTCAAAGAAGCCTGTATATATACTTTTCTGTGACTTTCTAATACTAATCATACAGGGCTGAGATGATAAAGAAAGCTAGAGGAACATTTCTTCCAGAAGAGGTAGGGAACATAAAATAACTACATGAAATGGAAGTCCCTTCATGGAATTACATATGACAACTTGTACCTGGTACACAAAATCTTTTAAGTTTTAATCCAGAAGCTATGCAAATGGATGACCCAGCTGTTGCTAGCGGTTGACTACCTCCACTCCAACCGTGTTCTTCACAGAGATTTAAAGGTACATACCTCTAGCTGCTATGAGTTATTCTGAGCAGATTATCTTGCTGCAGTAATTAATTTTTTTTTTATCACCTAATTTCAGTGCTCCAACATATTCCTTACAGAGAGCAATGACATCAAGCTAGGTGAGAAGGCACTTACAAGAATTTTTATGCACCAGATTTGATTTCATTTGTCTTTGAACAATTTTTATCCCACATTATGTTTACAGGTGATTTCGGACTTGCAAAACTACTCAACAAAGATGACCTTGCTTCCTCGGTAATGGTTGAATTTCCTCTATGCCCCAGTGGTATTAGTGAATTGGCTGCAATCTTTGATATTAAAGTAGCAGTTACAATGATAACTGCTGCATCCCAAGAGGAAATATGTTTAAAAAAGTGATGCTTGCCTGTCACTGTTTTTACTAATGATTCTCCTTTTACGCTAAGAGCTGTTTTTTCAATAGTTAATTTTCCTACAATTGAAGTTCTTCTTGAAATCTGACTGCTCATATTAACATATTCATTGTAATCCATATGCAATGTAGGTTGTTGGCACTCCCTTCTACATGTGCCCAGAGCTTTTAGCAGATATACCATATGGATACAAATCGGATATATGGTCATTAGGTTATAAATATCTTCTGACATTATTCACTAGTCCTGTCTAGCAACCCAGTGGTATTACAACTCCAGAAATAACATTTGCTAATGTGACTGCAGGTTGCTGCATGTTTGAAATAGCTGCACATCAACCTGCATTTAGAGCTCCTGTAAGTGTTGGCTTGACCTACAACTATTGCATTTTTTGACGCGATGGAGTTGAGTATTGAACTACATATTTCAATTGCTGGCTAACAAGTAAATCAGATTATTGACAAATTAATGTAACAGGATTTGTCAGGACTTGTTAACAAAACAAACCGATCATACATGTCCACACTTCCAATTGTGTATTCTTCTGCATTGTAAGTGAATGTTTTGATTTTTTTATGTAAGTAAGTATACAAAAGCAAGTATACTGAAAGGAATTATACAACTAAGAATGGATGGAATTTGGAATGCAGGAAACAATTAATCAAGAGCATGTTAAGAAAGAATCCTAACCATAGACCAACAGTGAGTTCAAATTGCCAAACTCTGTCATATCTTTCTGAAAGCAATGTTTTTTCCTGAAACTTTCACCACATTTTAGGCTGCAGAGATGCTGAGGCATCCCCATTTACAACCATACCTTGCTCAATGCTCCAATATATCACCTGTTTTTATACCAGTGAAGTCTGAATGCAGCAGCAAAATTAGACCAAAAGGAACCCAACTGTCTAACAAAGTTAGTGTTGGAAAAGACACCAGAGGTGGAAAGGCAAGGCTATCAAAGAATTTGGGAAGTGTTAAGGTAGGAAAAGCACATGTATTCAGTAACGCCCCAGCAAAGGAAACCAACATCTGTGGTTTTCTTGAAATTGAAGTTGAGACAAGAATAGTAGATTGCCCTAGCTGTTCTGAGAAAACATCAAAAGCAGTAAAGGGTTCTAGACTTATCTCCAATTCTGTTGAACAAATTGGAAATGCCAACTCAGAAACAGCCTTGGTGCATATGTTGTCAGCACATGCAGATAGGAAAAAAGGGTGTTCCTCTAAGCAAAGAAGCTCTTCACATTCTACAGTGAACCCTAGCTCATATCTGATAAATGCATCCACTGAAAATGCATCATTAGAAGGTAAAGTCACACTGCCATGTGAAAATGAATTTAATGCAAGGGAAAATGGTCCTATCTCTACTAAGCAAACTGGGAAAGAAGATATATACGAATTGAATGGAGCTTCTAGTGACATCTCATCAATGAGTACACTGACTTTGGATCATGGTGATGAAACAAGGATTGAATGGGACCCCCAAACTCTGCAAAGAGCAGAAGGTCTGGAGTCACTACTAGAGATCTGTTCAGATTTACTAAAACAAGAAAGGCTTGAAGAACTTGCAGGAGTGTTGAGACCTTTTGGTGAAGAAGAAGTTGTGTCATCAAGAGAAACAGCAATTTGGCTGGCGCAGAGCCTAATGAATATTTGCAAAACTGGCAGTGCAGCTTAGCAGAAATGGAATTTGAATGGTTCTTTACTTGTAATCTCATTAAGTAGGCAAATTTTCAAGATTTCAAAACCTAAGTTCACTTTCATAATCGTAAATCATTGTAAAACTTTTTACCCTTGATTTCACCCTTAATTTAACTCTTTGAAATTCCTAAATTCATATGTTTCTTGATGGATAATGAGATCTTTGACTTAAATTTATAAAGCCAATCAGTCTCCTAATCAGATGCCTTTTGATAGTTGGAAATTTTGGCTGATTTGGAGGTTTAGAAGAGAGAATGATAGAGCATACAAGTGAAATTGCATTCCTGAGCACTGCCTTTTTCTTCTGTTTTCACATTTTTTGAAGAATTTGTTTGTTGTCACTCTTTTTATTATATGCATTGGAAAGCTGTGCAACATATAATTACCAAATAAGTTGGGGCTTGTCATTGCAGATCTACATTAAATGGCATGACAAACAAAGTAATCAAGATTAATTAATTTTCTCTAAGAAGGTGATCACATTGAAGGCAAATTGGAAATATGAAAACTAACAAAACCTTAATTTATTCAAATTGAAATTCAGGAAACCAAATTGATGATAGACTCTATAACGACCAATTGATAACATACTCTAAAACGAGCAGTATGCAATTTTAAAGAAAAAGATTATACACCTATCTTTTACATCGTCCATGAATTGGAAATATGCAACTCTCCACTTATAGTTAAGAACTAATGGACCACAAACTCCCCAGAAACCTGTAATGAAGCCAAAAACCACAACAATTGGAAACCATGGGATTTTATGCCCATTGTCCTCATCCCGAATGTCTCCCTTGTTGCTAACAATATGGGCACACTCATGTGGAAGAGGGGGACCACAAAGTCCAGGGTTACCCTCAAATGCAGAGGCATCAAAGCTCTGGAGCTGAGTACCTGATGGTATTGGTCCATGCAAATTGTTGTTTGCAACACTAAATTCATTCAAGAAATGTAGACTACTTAGTGATGCTGGTAGTTCGCCGGACAATCGATTTGCAGAGAGGTCTAATACTTCCAAGTTTGTGAGCTCTGAAATTTGGTTTGGGATGCTGCCTGAGAAGTTGTTATAACTAAGATCCAACCAAGAAAGAAGCTTCAAACAACCAATCTCAATTGGGATGTTGCCGCTAAGATTATTGTTTGCAAGAACAATTGCTGGTCGCAGGCTTGCGAGAAAATTGTGCTGTGTAGAAGGATCGAGGCCAGAAAATATTGGTAAATCCCAATGATTATCGTCTACTAGAGCCTTTGGTGACACTAATGTTTGCAATCCACAAAATTCCTTTGGAAATTCACCTGAAATGAGGTTGTCAGATATATCTAAACGAAAGAGCCTTGGAAGAGTTGACAACCAAATAGGAATTGAACCCGTGATACGATTGGAAGATAGACTTAGAACTTCTAGTTTCTTAAGCCTAGATAGCCATATAGGCATTTGACCAGACAATTGGCATCCGTCAAGGCTAAACAATCGAAGATTCTCAAATCCATCAGACCCAACTATATTGTCATCACTTGGCATTGCCTCATATAGAAAATTCTCTCCAAGCATGACTACACTGAGTGTCTTGCAACGCATCAAAATCTTGATTGCGTATGTGATATTGGTTAACTTGTTGCTAGCAAGTGAAAGGAAAGATAAGAATTTTAATTGAAGCACCTCAGGTTGGATTTGTCCCTCGAGTTGGTTTAGGGCTAGACGGATTGTGGTCAAGGACTTGCATGAGTAAAGGCTTACTGGCAAGTTACCAGAAAACTTATTACCCCCAAGGTCAATTACAATAAGTTGATGAAGACTAGAGAAATTAAAGGTAGAGATGTTTCCTTCAAGGAAATTGGATCCTAAGAACAATTTTGTGAGATTTGTGCAATTCACCAAAGATGGGGGCAAAGAACCTGTTAAGGAGTTATCATTAAGGAGTATGTGCTTTAATTTGGAGAGCTTCCCGATATCCACTGGGAGCTTGCCACTCAAGTTATTACGATATAACTCAAGGTAAGTGAGTTTGGCAAGGTTCACAATGTCACCGCTAATGGGTCCTGAAAGATTATTGGAAGGCAAAGAGATTTCCTCCAACCCCACTGCATTGTATATATCATGAGGAAGCAATCCAGAGAGATAATTAAAACCTGCCCGGAAAACCTTGAGTTTGGAACATGCCCCTAGTCCACGAGGAATATGGCCACTATAATGATTATGGGAGAAATCGAGGAGCTTGACCACTGAAGAGTTGATGCAAGGAATGGAAGGAATCAGGCCTGCGAGATTATTGTTGCTGACATTGAGGTCGGTCAACCTCCATGCTCTTTGAAGGAATGATGATTGGATTGTCTCACTGAATTGATTACTAGATATGTCAACAATTTGAACGGAGGAAGGCCAACCAGAAGTATCTCCAAATAGATTGTTGTAGCTCAAATCAAGTACCTTGAGTTGATTCAAGGACAAAAATAATCCTTTAGGGAGAGGTCCTGAAAGTGAATTGTGGGATAGATTGAGGTGGGAGAGTTGTGTGAGGTTTCCAAGAGAGGGAGATATACTCCCACTGAGGCCTTTAGAAGGTAACCATATATGGGTGACTTGATGTTTATGATCACAAGAAATGCCTTCCCATTGGCAACAATCAATGGAAGACCAATTTAGTGGAGGAGAAGACATACGGTAGACGGCTAAGGACAAGAGAGAGTCACGGTCTATTTGGTTGCATGCATGATTGGTGGAGAAAATACCAAAGAGAAACAAGGTGAAGAGGAGATGATAAGGCTTTAAATCTAGCATGGTTCTAATTTGATATGCCAAACTAGAAGAAAAAATGGTTATGAAGTAGCTAGTCCTAAAACTACACCTTGTATATATAGCTTTCATCTGCAGCTTTTCCCAAATTATAAGTCCAGTGGGGCCGGGGGACATAATTTCGTGGAAAAGTATTCACAAGTATACGTTATTATTATGATCGCTCTCCACTTGCGTCTAGTGACAGAATCATGTATGACTTTCCAGCACGAAAATTGTTTTTGGACTTGAAACC
>NC_081550.1:1927625-1931497 GCF_901000735.1 Corylus avellana
AACTGAAAATAGTTTTTATTGACTATTATTTTCCATCGCACTAATTACCCAAAAATACAAAAAAAAAAAAAAAAAACTTTTTTTGAAAATCATTTTATGCCAAAACAAACTGAACCTAAAGCCAAAACTCCGAGATATTTAAATCCATTGTAACCAAAGTATAGTGTCATCTGCTTCATGTAGAAAATTTCTTTCAAGGAGGACCGGTCTGGTAATGTGACATTGCCTTAAATGCCAACTACTATACGTACCATCAAATTATTATTTCAATTGACAAAGAGGTCACTAATTAGATAGGCATATTTATTGCCCAACAACCTTTTTGTCTGATTTCTCTTGCCCATGTTTAACGTTAGACAAACTGAGGGTAAGCTGAAAGAGAAAGCTAAGAATGGAGAAGCTCCCAGCGACGAATATGGATGGTGTTTTGATAGCTAACAACAACGGGTTATGTGTACATGATGATGAGGAGTTAAAGCAAGATATTTTGGATGGATTTTCTTCGACTAATCTCTAAAATTGCTGTGACCATAAAAGAACAACATGGTTTGATTTTTTAACATCTTTTTATTATTTATAATAAGTGACACCTTGTATATGTAGCTGTGATCTCAATGGTAAATGTATATGTGGTCACTGGTCATAGAAAAGTATTCAAGTGATCACTATCAATTGATTGTTAATTTGTGTCTAAAATTAATGCAAAAAAAATTCTTGCATCCAGTTTCCTTTGGCATGGTTTGTGTTAGAATATTTTATATATTATTCTCTAGGTTTATTGTTTTTCCTATTGGGGTTTATTTCTTACCTTAATTAGTCTAGGGTTTTTTGCCTATCACTCTTAAGCTCTCTATATATAGACTCAGAACAATGTAGTCCATACATATGCTTCCGCTCTCTCTCTCTTCTCTCTCTCTTTCATGTATATATAACTTTCCAACACGAAAATTCTTAAGGAATTGACGAAACTTTCTCTTTCCCCTATGCTTGAACCATCCGTCATTTGGGCTAACGATACCGACGGCTGCTAATTTTGTCAATTATGTTGAAAAATCGTTTTTGGACTTGAAACCCAAGGCTACTGTACGTTGTCGTTATACACTCCACCTGACATTATTCCAAACCTTGTTGATTGATTATTACGTTTTGAATTTCAAGAGTTTGTAAGTCCTAATGAAAGACTCACAATGAACCACGCCATCTCATTGTACTAGAAAAATAAAGCGAGAAAAGGTAGAGATAATTAGTTAAGCAGAGATTAAGAAAATTAATTTGCGAGAAACTTCGAACAATGCCCTCTTCACACATAATATAATAGTTCTGTACACGTCGACGTTGCCCAGATTGCAAGTCCAATGCGCACATAATTCAAAGATAAGTAAAAGACGATCGAAGGATTAAAAGTCCAATCAGTTGATGAAAAGGTCAAAGAAGAAGATAAATGGTTTCAGCATCTTATGGTACACTCCAATCAGTTGATCAAATACTTAACAAAAAAAATAAGTTGATAAAAAAGATAAGTCAAAGAAGAAGGATTAAAAGTCCAATTTGTTGATGAAAAATTCAAAGAAGTAGAAAAATGGTTTTAGCATCTGATGGAACACTCCAATCAGTTGATCAAATACTTAAAAAAAAAAGTTTATCCAAAAGATAAGTCATATTATTATTATTATTTATTATTATTTTGGGTACTCAGTTAGTCGTGTGTTAAGAGTCCCATTGCATAAAGGAATGGTGTAATAGGAATAGCAGAGTAGAGAAAATTGTATCAAGAGTTCCCTGTTCCCCTGCTCCCCTTCTCTAATCCCATTTAATGAGTTTAGTAAATTAGTAATTGTACCCATTTTGCCTCATGAGCACGGTTTCTAATGAAGAACTCCTTATGGGCATTGCAAGGACCTTATTGGTATATATATATGTCATTTGTCAAATCCAAATCTTCTCAGAACCCCATTGTTGTCTTGTCTCAGAGTTTATTGCATGTTCACTATCTGCAGGGCGGAGTGCCAAGAGAGATTACAATTCTATTTCCTGTATTCAATAAGGCACTGCCTTAATAACTTTAGATTATTTTCTTCCTAGAGTTTGGCTGGGTTTGAGGTCTTTGAGTTTGATTAATTTTTTCAACAAGATGAAAAAGAAGGAAGAAGTTATTTGAATAATTCTTTCAACAAGCTTAGCTTCATACGTTTTTGAATCATAGTGTTGTACATTGTCAGTGAAGAAGCCAACCACATCAGAATAAATTCTGTTGATCGACCAGCTCAATTATTCTGACCAAAGGATTAAAGAGGGGCCATTCATTTTTTGATTAAGTATGGGAGAATACAAAGAAGAATTGAAGAAAAGTCAGGACATGTGACATGGAATATGATCCTCTCTAGTTCAAATGAACCGGAGAATATATATATATATCCAGTTAGTTATAGTAAAAGAGTATTTTTCTCTTCTAAAAAATGAAAAAAAATACCCATCCACTATAACTAATTGGATACTTATGAAAATGATCGTAATTCATGTGACATTGCCTTAAACGTCAACTCCGCACCATCAAATTAATTCAATTGACAAAGTGGTCACTAATTAGATAAGGTATATTTATTGCCCAACCTCCTTTTTGTCTGATTAAATATGGGGGAATATATTTTCATATTTTGGATGAGCAGTTAAAGAGAGATATTTAATTTGGATGGTTATGCGGTTTAAATATAAAAAAATTAGGTTAAATTATAAATTGGTTTCCTTAACTTGTTGTCATTTTTTATTTTTTGTTTTTTGTTTTTTGTTTTTGTGAGTAGGTTTGTTGTCAATTTTGACCGAATAAAGTTTGATTTTGTCAATTTAGTTCATAGACTTTTAGGTTACGTTTATTGTGATCCCTCCCTCCCTCCTCTTCAATGTCGATATTCCACACTAAAAGCAAATTAATATTTTCATTTTTTTCTTTCCAATTTATATTTTTAACCCAAAAAAAGGAAGAATGATAAAGCTAGCATAGTAGTGAAATTGCATTTTCTCTTATAAGGACCATATCATGTTACACATGTGCTTTTCTTATTTTATCAAACAGTACATCAAAATTAAGTAAAATAATTAATATTCAATTATGCAACATATATTAGGTAGGTGAAATCATATAAGCTAGGTCTTGTGGGTGTGAATATTTATTATTCCTTTGGCCCAAAATGGTTGACCATCGGTGCTGGTGGTGTTGGTGGTAGCTTCAAAGAAATTTCCAATGCTAGGCGGCAGAAATGTCGTTATTTCTTTTGGTTGGAAAATTTTAAATTCTTTTCCCCGGTAACAGTTTTTATTTTAACAACGGTGGGACCATGGGATCACATTGAACGAAAATTGAAATTATCAAAACTAACAAAGCCATAAATTATTCAAATTAAAACTTGAGAAAGCAATTGTTCGTGACAAACTCTAAACCAACCAATTGACGAAGACTCTAAAGCCACCAATATGTAATTTTAAATTAGAAGATTAAACACTTATTTTTTGAGGTTGTCAAGAAAATGGAAATATGGAAATATATGCGTTCATGGAAAAGTATTCAAGTTCACTATCAATTGATTGTTAACTTGTGGCTCCAATGCAAACAAAGATTCTTGCGTCCAGTTTCCTTTGGCATGGTTTGGAATCATATATGTATAACTTTCCAACATTGACGAGCCTTTAACCTTTTCCTTTCACCTATGCTTGAACCCTCCACAATTTTGATAATTACGTTTTGAATAAAAGACACACAATGAACCACGGCGTCTCCTTGCACTACAGAAAGAAAGAGAGAAAAGGTCGAGATAGGTTAAGCCAAGATTAAGAAAATTAATTGGCAAGAAACTTCGAACAATGCCCTCTTCACAAGG
>NC_081550.1:1931597-1933595 GCF_901000735.1 Corylus avellana
CAATTTCACTACTATGCTAGCTTTATCATTCTTCCTTTTTTTGGGTTAAAAATATAAATTGGAAAGAAAAAAATGAAAATATTAATTTGCTTTTAGTGTGGAATATCGACATTGAAGAGGAGGGAGGGAGGGATCACAATAAACGTAACCTAAAAGTCTATGAACTAAATTGACAAAATCAAACTTTATACGGTCAAAATTGACAACAAACCTACTCACAAAAACAAAAAACAAAAAATAAAAAATGACAACAAGTTAAGGAAACCAATTTATAATTTAACCTAATTTTTTATATTTAACCTGCATAACCATCCAAATTAAATATCTCTCTTTAACTGCTCATCCAAAATATGAAAATATATTCCCCCATATTTAATCAGACAAAAAGGAGGTTGGGCAATAAATATACCTTATCTAATTAGT
The DNA here is from genome assembly GCF_901000735.1 of Corylus avellana. Lineage (NCBI taxonomy): Eukaryota > Viridiplantae > Streptophyta > Magnoliopsida > Fagales > Betulaceae > Corylus > Corylus avellana. The sequence continues at coordinate 1,932,021 of NC_081550.1, forward strand.
GACCACTTTGTCAATTGAATTAATTTGATGGTGCGGAGTTGACGTTTAAGGCAATGTCACATGAATTACGATCATTTTCATGAATATCGAATTAGTTATAGTGGATGGATATTTTTTTCATTTTTGAGAAGACAAAAATACTCTTCTACTATAACTAACTAGATATATATATTATGCCGTTCATTTGAACTGGAGAGGATCCTATTCCATGTCACATGTCCTGACTTTTCTTCAATACTTCTTTGTATTCTCCCATACTTAATCAAAAAATTAATGGCCCCTCTTTAATCCTTTGGTCAGAATAATTGCGCTGGTCGATCAACAGAATTTATTCTGATGTGGTTGGCTTCTTCACTGACAATGTACAACACTATGATTCAAAAACGTATGAAGTTAAGCTTGTTGAAAGAATTATTCAAATAACTTCTTCCTTCTTTTTCATCTTGTTGAAAAAATTAATCAGACTCAAAGACCTCAAACCCAGCCAAACTCTAGGAAGAAAATAATCTAAAGTTATCAAGGCAGTGCCTTATTGAATACAGGAAATAGAATTGTAATCTCTCTTGGCACTCCGCCCTGCAGATAGTGAACATCCAATAAACTCTGAGACAAGACAACAATGGGGTTCTGAGAAGATTTGGATTAGACAAATGACATATATATATATACCAATAATTGCAATGTCCATAAGGAGTTCTTCATTAGAAACCTTGCTCATGAGGCAAAATGGGTACAATTACTAATTTACTAAGCTCATTAAATGGGATTAGAGAAGGGAAGCAGGGGAACTCTTGATGCAATTTTCTCTACTATGCTATTCCTATTACACTATTCCTTTATGCAATGGGAATCTTAGCACACGACTGACCGAGTACCCAAAATAATAATAAATAATAATAATAATATGACTTATCTTTTGGATAAACTTTTTTTCTTTTCTTTTCATTTTTTTTTTTTTTTTGTAAGTATTTGATCAACTGATTGGAGTGTTCCATCAGATGCTGAAACCATTTTTCTACTTCTTTGAATTTTTCATCAACTAATTGGAACTTATCTTTTTTATTGGTAAGTATTTGATCAACTGATTGGAGTGTACCATCAGATGCTGAAACCATTTATCTTCTTCTTTGACTTTTTCATCAGCTGATTGGACTTTTAATCCTTCGATCTTCTTTCACTTATCTTTGAATTATGTGCGCACTGGACTTGCAATCTGGGCAACACCAACGTGTGCAGAACTAGTACATTATGTGGGCAAAGTTGAAGATGAGAACTATATATAAAACGTGTACGTTATTTGGGACTACTTCACAACCATTTTTCTTCTGGTTTGGCATATCAAACAAGAACCGTGCCATATTTAAAGCCTTTTCATCTCCTCTTCACGTTGTTTCTCTTTGGTATTTTCTCCACCAATCATGCCTGCAACCAAATAGACCGTGACTCTCTCTCGTCCTTAGCCGTTAACCGTATGTCTTCTCCTCCACTAAATTGGTCTTCCATTGATTGTTGTAAGTGGGAAGGCATTTCTTGTGATCATAAACGTCAAGTCACCCATATTTTGTTACCTTCTAA
>NC_081550.1:1933713-1942436 GCF_901000735.1 Corylus avellana
CTAACTTTTTCCATAGACAAAAGCTCTGTTTTCCAACGTAATTTGAGTAATTCTAGAAGTCATTCTTGTGTCTTTCTTATATCACTCTAAGAATGAGGTGTCTTTTAAAATCAGCATTTGATCAACATTCAATAATGATTAATAACAAGACAAATAGTGATTTTAGAAATCACATCATTCTTAGAGTGACACAAGAGAAATTTCTAGCATTACTCATGCAATCCCAATAAGCTCTTAATAAACTCACACATTACTGAATCCTTAAAAGCAAGGTAGTGCAACCATATATATATTACGAAAGTGATCACCAAATTCTAGTTTTTGGGCGAAATACAACTATAAACGCTACTCATCTTATTCTCAACTACGCAGAAGAAGAGGAATTTGTGAACATAAAAAGAACCTCAGTTTGGTAATTCCAAGTATTCTGATAGAGAACAAAGTTTGGCCCAGTAGTTAGATTAATAGGATATTTAATTGTAAATATATGGGAAAAGTCAACGTACCCTTTTTAAATCACCACTCAATTGATAATATCATTTCTAAACTTTCAATTAGGACAATATCCCTAAACTACCAAATCAAATTTAAAGGGGTTAATTTGACAACAAACCTGAATTTAGAAAAATCAATATATATATATATATATATATAAGCCTAGTGTAGCGGATGATCATATTTATGATTTTTAAATAATATCAGCATTATCAGTATCTTCTTGCTTATAATAATAACAATAATATCATGAGTCTTACCAAACACAAGAATCTTCTGGCTTTTGTTGTCGTCCCTCCCTCAGTCCTCCTCGTCAATGCCAGTCGTTCTACAACAAAATTCTTTTCCCTTATAGAATGATGGTGGTGACGTTTGGCAAGCAAAAAGTCAAGATCATGATCAGACTTTGGAGTTTGAGTAAACCTAAGATGCCAGATTTTCATGCTGAAAATTGAGAGGAAAATGACCTAGAAAATGTCCAATGCCAAAAAAAAGTTTTAATTAAAGACTTGGACGGCATAGAAAAGGTCCAATGCCTCTTTTTTGGAATTTGAATATCCCAAAGGACTAGGTTAGAAGGTTCTAGTTTGCAGAATTAATGCTTGACTTCAGCAGAATTAATGCTAGGCTGCAGAAATGTTGTTATTTCTTTTGGTTGGAAAATTTTAATTTCTTTTTCCCCGTGACAGTTTTATTTGAACAACGGTGGGACCATGGGATCACATTGAACGAAAATTGAAATGGTCAAAACTAACAAAGCCATAAATTATATATTCAAATTAAAACTTGAGAAAGCAATTGTTCGTGACAAACTCTAAACCAACCAATTAACGAAGACTCTAAAGCCACCAATATGTAATTTTAAATTAGAAGATTAAACACTTATTTTTTGAGGTTGTCAAGAAAATGGAAATATGGAAATATATGCGTTCATGGAAAAGTATTCAAGTTCACTATCAATTGATTGTTAACTTGTGGCTCCAATGCAAACAAAGATTCTTGCGTCCAGTTTCCTTTGGCATGGTTTGGAATCATATATGTATAACTTTCCAACATTGACGAGCCTTTAACCTTTTCCTTTCACCTATGCTTGAACCCTCCACAATTTTGATAATTACGTTTTGAATAAAAGACAAACAATGAACCACGGCGTCTCCTTGCACTACAGAAAGAAAGAGAGAAAAGGTCGAGATAAGTTAAGCCAAGATTAAGAAAATTAATTTGCAAGAAACTTCGAACAATGCCCTCTTCACAAGGATATATAAGACAAGCTTTGCAGGTCTACCATGCTAAGTGTCAATTTCGACAAGCTTTGCAGGTCTACCACACTGAGAGTGGTTTTAAAATGTGTGATTTTATTTGACCTTTAAAATTATAGTTTTAATTTTTAAAATTGTATGTTTTGAAAGAAGTATTTCTTTAAATGTGATTTGAAAATGCAGAAAAATTGTCTTTTTCAAGTCCTAATTTTTAAAAAACACATTATGGCTTTTTAATAAGGAAAAAATATAAAATCAGTTCTAATGGTTATACCGATTTTCAATAAGCTCTATATGGCTTAAAAATGTTTTGAGAGCTTTTTGTGGTATGCAAAAATAACAAATAAGTCCTTGCATCCAACTCCCGTCCTATATTTTTATGAAACCGTCAAATGTCACATTAGCACCAATAAAATTATGAAGTAAAAAAAAAAAAAAAAAAAAAGATAAATATATAAAATATTAAAAAAAAAAAAATGGAACACCTATTTCGTAATGGAGCACCTTTAAAATATTGACAAACTCTTTTCACGCGTACGTGAATGGTTTCAACGTTGGACCATTGATAGGAAATTTCCGTTATTTTAACTTGTTGCCAATTTTTTATTTTTTATTTAGTGAGTAGGTTTGCTGTCAATTTTGATCGTTTTAAGTTTGATTTTGTCAATTTAGTTCATAGACTTTTAGATTAATACGTTTATTGTGATCCCTCCCTCCCCCCTCTTCAATGTCGATATTCCACACTAAAAGCAAATATTTTCATTTTTTTTTTCCAATTTATATTTTTAAGCAAAAAAAGGAAGAATGGTAAACCATAGAAGTGAAATTGCATTTTCTCTCAGGACCATATCATGTTTCACATGTCCTTTTCTTATTTTATCCAACAGTACATCGAAATTAATATATATATATATATATATTCAATTTGCAACATAAATTAGGTGAAATCATATAAGCAAGCTCTTGTGGGTGTGAATTATTATTCCTTTGGCCCAAAATGGTTGAACGTTGACCATCGGTGCTGGTGGTGATAGCTTCACAGAAAATTCCAAAGCTAGGCTGAAATAATTCAAAGATAAGTGAAAGAAGGATTAAAAGTCCAAACAGTTGATGAAAATGTCAAAGAAGAAGATAAATGGTTTCAGCATCTGATGGTACATTCCAATCAGTTGATCAAATACTTACCATAAAAAAAAAAAGTTGATAAAAAAGATAAGTCAAAGAAGAAGGATTAAAAGTCCAATTAGTTGATGAAAAATTCAAAGAAGTAGAAAAATGGTTTCAGCATCTTATGGAACACTCCAATCAGTTGATCAAATACTCACAAAAAGAAAAAAGAAAAAAAAAGAAAAAATCTTTATCCAAAAGATGAGTCACATTATTATTATTTATTATTATTTTGGGTACTCAGTCAGTCGTGTGTTAAGAGTCCCATTGCATAAAGGAACAGTGTAATAGGAATAGCAGAGTAGAGAAAATTGCATCAAGAGTTCCCTTGCTTCCCTTCTCTAATCCCATTTAATGAGTTTAGTAAATTAGTAATTGTACCCATTTTGCCTCATGAGCAAGGTCTCTAATGAAGAACTCCTTATGGACATTTCAAGGATCTTATTGGTATATATATATGTCATTTGTCAAATCCAAATCTTCTCAGAACCCCATTGTTGTCTTGTCTCAGAGTTTATTGCATGTTCACTATCTGCAGGGCGGAGTGCCAAGAGAGATTACAATTCTATTTCCTGTATTCAATTAGGCACTGCCTTAATAACTTTAGATTATTTTCTTCCTAGAGTTTGGTTGGGTTTGAGGTCTTTGAGTTTGATTAATTTTTTCAACAAGATGAAAAAGAAGGAAGAAGTTATTTGAATAATTCTTTCAACAAGCTTAACTTCATACGTTTTTGAATCCTAGTGTTGTACATTGTCAGTGAAGAAGCCAACCACATCAGAATAAATTCTGTTGATCGACCAGCTCAATTATTCTGACCAAAGGATTAAAGAGGGGCCATTAATTTTTTGATTAAGTATGGGAGAGTACAAAGAAGAATTGAAGAAAAGTCAGGACATGTGACATGGAATAGGATCCTCTCTAGTTCAAATGAACCGGAGAATATATATATATCAAGTTAGTTATAGTAAAAGAATATTTTTGTCTTCTCAAAAATGAAAAAAAATACTCATCCACTATAACTAATTGGATACTCATGAAAATGGTCGTAATTTATGTGACATTGCCTTAGACGTCAACTCCACACCATCAAATTAATTCAATTGACAAAGTGGTCACTAATTAGATAAGGTATATTTATTGCCCAATCTCTTTTTTGTCTGATTAATTATGGGGGAATATATTTTCATATTTTGGATGAGTAGTTAAAGAGAGATATTTAATTTGGATGGTTATGTGGTTTAAATATAAAAAATTAGGTTAAATTATAAATTGGTTTCCTTAACTTGCTGTCATTTTTTGTTTTTGTGAGTAGGTTTGTTGTCAATTTTGACTGTATAAAGTTTGATTTTGTCAATTTAGTTCATAGACTTTTAGGTTACGTACGTTTATTGTGATCCCTCCCTCCCTCCTCTTCAATGTCGATATTCCACACTAAAAGCAAATTAATATTTTCATTTTTTTTTCCAATTTATATTTTTAACCAAAAAAAGGAAGAATGATAAAGCTAGCATAGTAGTGAAATTGCATTTTCTCTTAGGACCATATCATGTTTCACATGTGCTTTTCTTATTTTATCCAACAGTACATCAAAATTAAGAAAAATATTCAATTATGCAACATATATGTATATTAGGTGAAATCATATAAGCTAATATTGATGGTGTTTTGATAACTAACAACAACGGGTTATGTGTACATGATGATGAGGAGTTAAAGCGAGATATTTTGGATGGATTTTCTTCGACTTATCTCTAAAATTGCTGTGACCATAAGAGAACTACATGGTTTGATTTTTTAACATCTTTTTATTATTTATAATAAGTGACACCTTGTATATATAGCCGTGATCCCAATGGTAAATATATGTGTGGTCACTGGTCATGGAAAAGTATTCAAGTGATCACTATCAATTGATTGTTATTTTGTGTCTAAAATTAATGCAAAAAAAGATTCTTGCGTCCAGTTTCCTTTCGCATGGTTTGGAATCATGTATATATAACTTTCCAACACGAAAATTCTTAAGGAATTGACAAACCTTTCACTTTCTCCTATGCTTGAATCATGTATAACTTTCCAACACGATATCGACGGCTGCTAATTTTGTCAATTATGTTGAAAAATCGTTTTTGGACTTGAGACCCACGGCTACTGTACGTTGCCGTAATACACTCCACCTAACATTATTCCAAACCTTGTTGATGACAATTTTGATAATTACGTTTTGAATTTCAAGAGTTTGTAAGTCCTAATGAAAGACTCACAATGAACCACGCCATCTCATTGTACTAGAAAAATAAAGCGAGAAAAGGTAGAGATAAGTTAAGCCGAGAGTAAGAAAATTAATTTGCAAGAAACTTCGAACAATGCCCTCTTCACACATAATATAATAGTTCTGTACACGTCGACGTTGCCCAGATTGCAAGTCCACTGCGCACATAATTCAAAGATAAGTGAAAGAAGAAGGATTCAAAGTCGAATCAGTTGATGAAAAAGTCAAAGAAGAAGATAAATGGTTTCACACACACACAGTATATATATATATACTAATCGCAACCAATAATATTATAAATAAGCATATGGGCTATAATATGTCATCTTTTAATCATTAGTACTAACCACTGCTTTTAGGTATATATTTGCAAATATCCTACTGCTACTCTCATGACTTTGCTGTCTCTATAAAATTTGAAATTACCAAACTGCGGTTTTTTGTTTTTTGCTTTAATCTCCTATGTTTTCACCTTAATTTAATTTAGTCCTTGAGTATTTAATCTCAATAATACATACATTCTTTAGGGGTATTGACAAAGTTTAAAATAGGTCCTTTTGTCACTTTACCAGCGAAGTTAACGGTTTGTCATCAGCTATATGTGTCTCATTTGACACATCATGAATATCCACTGCAATGCTAAGTCAAAAAGTGCTAAGTCATTCATAGAAAAACAAAAAACATTCGATGTATGCTTAAACTTAAAGAAACACAAAACATGATAACCTAAAGAGCAAACCCACAGTAACAAAAGACTTCAGTTCTATTGATATGGCATTGCACTGGATATATTGTTTATATGAATGTTGAGGTGTTAAATGAGACACATGTGGTAGATCTTAGCGTGATCAAGTTGAAATATTCTATTTCTTTTAGATGACTCTTCATAATTCATAGAACTTGATTTCACAAATTGTTAATTTTGACAGTAAAGTGATATAAGAACATATTTTAACCGAATTCTTGAAATTGAAAACCCAATGAATAAATTCAAATGATATAAAAACCTAAAAAATAAATATAATTTCCCCCCCCCCCTTTTTTTTTTTGTTTTGTTTTGTTTTTCCTTTATATATATATATATATATATATATATATATTTGATTTTTTAACATCTTTTTATTATTTATAATAAGAGACACCTTGTATATATAGCTGCGATCCCAATGGTAAATATACATGTGGTCACTGGTCATGGAAAAGTGTCCAAGTTCACTATCAATTGATTGTTAATTTGTGGCTACAATGCAAATTAAGACTCTAGCGTCCAGTTTCCTTTGGCATGGTTTGGAATCATGTGTAACTTTCCAACACGAAAATCCTTAAGGAATTCTCTTTCCCTTATGCTTGAACCCTCCGTCATTTGGGCTAACCGATACCGACCGCTGCTAATTTTGTCAATTATGTTGAAAATCGTTTTTGGACTTGAAACCCACGGCTACTGTTGTCGTTTTACACTCCACCTAACATTATTCCAAACCTTGTTGATGACAATTTTGATAATTACGTTTTGAATTTCAAGAGTTTTTAAGACTCACAATGAACTCACAATGAAAGACTCACAATGAACCACGTTATTTCAGTGTGCTAGAAAAAGAAAAAAAAATTGTAGGTTAGCTTTTAAAATTGTACGGTTTCAAAAAAAACGTCTCTTTAATTGCAATTTGATTCAAAATCGTAATTTTTTAAAAACACAATTTCATGCAATTTGATTTAAAAGTGCATTTTTTTGAGGATTTTTTTAAAAAAATTTTAAAATTTTAATTTTAATTTTATTTTTATTTTTTATTTTTTATTTTTTTTAAGTTCCATGGTTTAGTTGGTAATGTGAAGCCATGTTGTTTGATGTAAGGAGGCGGTGTGACTGCCCTCCTTTGCATTTTAGCTTCTTTTAATGAATTCCTTTCTCATTGGTATTTAAGTGCATTTGTGAGTATTGAGTCTCACTTTGAAAAAATATAGATCAAAAGGAACCTAACTGTCTAACAAAGTTAGTGTTGTACGTCCGCACACGCAGATAGGAAACAAGGGTGTTCCTCTAAGCCAATATGCTTTTCACATTCTACAATAAACCCTAGCTCATATCGGACTAATGCTTCCACTGAAAATGCATCATTAGAAGTAAAGTCACACTTCCATGTGAAAATGAATTTAATGCAAGGGAAAATGGTCTAATCTCTAGTAAGCAAACTAATTTTCTCCTGTCAACTGTTAGTTTTTCCCAATTTCGGAGCTTTTTTCCATGATTTCATTTTCCTATGTTTGATTTTGGCTACAAATGAAGATTCTTGCGTGTAGTTTCATCTGGTATATATGGTTTGGAAGCATGTATGACTTTGCGGCACGAAAATTCTTATATATGGAATTGACAAACTTATTCCTTAATTTCCTCTATGCTTCAACCCTCCACCACTTGTGCTATGTATCAACACTCTTATCACGGCTAAATAAATCAAAGCCAAAGGAATAATTTGACCGGGAAAGTCTGGCATATGCATGAGATACTTAAGAAGTGTTGTTTCAAACGATTATTTAAAAGTCTTTTGCTATTAATGAAGATCGTAACCTGTAGGTTTGTGGAAAGCAATGGAACCACAATTCAAAGACACGGGATCAGACGCAAGACGTCAAACAGTCTCAAAAATCAATACATACACCTTTCAAATAAAGATTTTTTTTTTTTTCTTTTCTAATCTTTCAAATCAAGATCATTGTTTGTAGTTTCCACTTTGGTAGAATAAAAATAAATAAATAAACACAAAGGATTTATGGGACGCAAATGGCTACATCTTGCTCTTATTCTTAGTACGTAATATTTTCAATACAAAGGCTTATATTTATAGGAGAATTAGAATAAGTGAAAGTAATAGTATGACATTACCAAAAAGCTAGGAAATTACAATCAAATCTTGCAATCCAGACCTTTTAGACAGTATATTGATCCAATTCAGGATGAAGATGCGTCAACCCAGTCCAGTCCATTCTTCTTGGATCGGAAACTACTAAAATAATGATTAAATGATTAAATTTATCGCTTCCTATAAGCTTAAGCTTTTGGGATAATGGATGATTTAATATGGTATCAAAGCCAAATGTCTTGAAATCGAACATTAATTCCGTCAATTCAACTCCATTTAAATTAAATATTTCACGTGTTGGGTCTTACTTATTAAAAGATAGTCTGAGCCCACAAGTGAAGAAAAATGTTAAAATAATGATCTGGTGATTTAACAGAAACTGTCTCAACAAAAAAGAAGGAAGAAGTTACTATACTTTTTAAAAAAAATATTATTTTCACGAGTAATAATGCAGCGAAATTCATTCCATCTCACTTGCCCCGTGGTGGGCTTTTTCGTTTTCGAGAATGAAAGACCATAGAAGCAATCAAATTGCATTCCAGAGAAAGGCATTCTACTCTGTTTTCACATTTCTTGAAGAATTTTTTGTTGTCTCTCCTTTTAAAAGCTAAAAGCTAAAGTTGTGCTTGTTATGCCCCAATCCCCAACTGCACATTTTTTACAACTTGATGT
>NC_081550.1:1942536-1948907 GCF_901000735.1 Corylus avellana
ATATATATTTACCATTGGGATCGCAGCTATATAGACAAGGTGTCACTTATTATAAATAATAAAAAGATGTAAAAAAATCAAATATATATTTACATATAAAGGAATATATATATATATATATTCTTTAAGTTTTCATATCATTTGGATTTAGTCATTGAATTTTTAATTTCAATAATTTGATTCTTAAGTTTTGTCCAAATTTAAAATATGTTCCTATATCACTTTACTGTTAAAATTAACAGTTTATCGTCTACTACAAATGTTTCATTTAACACTCAACAATATTCATCTCAACAGTTTAATGCAACGTCACGTCAATGAAACTAAAATCTTTTGTTACTGTAGGTTTGCTCTTTAGGTTATGATCATGTTTTGTATTTCTCTAAGTTTAAGTGTTCGTCGAATGTTTTTTGTTTTGCTATGAATGACTTAGAGCTTTTTGACTTGGCATTGCACGGGGTGTTCATGATGTGTCAAATGAGACATAGATGACAAACCGTTAACTTTGATGATAAAGTGACAATGAACCTACTTTAAACTTCAACAGTACCTAAAGAATGTATGTATTATTGACACCGGCGGAGGGAGGGGGGTTGAGAGGGGTCTCCCCTCAACCTCTAAATTTTTTTTATATACTTGGTAGAAAATCTCTTGGATGCCCTGTTGCCCACCCTCAGCCGCAGATCAGGGCAATCGACACCCACTCATAAAACACATGGGGCAACGACTCGAGCAGTGTTGGGATATTGCGAAATTTTTCTGCAACAGAATCTGTGTTCAAGGCTTCTTCTAGGTTAAGGTAATTAGATGAAAAGGGGTAGAAGACGATGACAAACTCTCCCTATACTAACCGCACCGTTTAAATAATTTGCCATTGGACTATTTGGGGACCACTGTAGCTTCTTTCTTTGAACAAGTCAATTGGTCAATGGGCTTAACACGTCAATGGACTACTAGCTTCTTTCTTTTAACACGTCAGTGGGCCCATACATTTGGCTGATTAAAGAAAAAAAAAAAAACCCTAAGTATAGTTCTCAATCAATAATCTCAACTTTAAAAACAAAAGCAAGTATACATTTACATTGAAAAGCAAAATTGTGAATTGCGATTTAGACTTATGCAAAATTCTAAAGTACTCGTTCTTTCACTTTGCCATTTTTTTTTTCTTAAAGCCTTCAATAATTTAGACCAATTGCTTTTAAAAAATTTAGGTATGTGATCAAACTTTAATATTGATTAAACTTTTATTTCGATTATTCAATTAAATTAATTTCATGTGAATATATATTTGTTGTTACATGTGTTTAACTGTATGAATATAATTGAAGTTATTTGAGATTATGAAGAACACCAATGATTCCAATAAGTTTCAATCAAATTATAAACAAGCTTGTGTAGAGGTAGATTTAGTAAATTTGTGAATAGATTATTGCTTAAGAAAAAAAAAATCTAAAATAGAGACTATATTTGAAGGGCATATCTACATAAAAAAGTAAAAACCTTGTTAACCAATTATGAAGACTAGTAGAGGGCAACCAAACAGATAATATCATAGGCATAACGAAATAAATTGTATGTTACATTTATATGTTTTAAATAATAATTAAATTTTATTGAATTATTTATTTATTTCAGTAGTTATATTTTTTAATTAAATTTTGTTCAGTTTTAATTTTTTATATATGTGTGTGTGTGTGACATTTGTACGTGGGGACAATGTGAGGTGGACGGTATAACGACACCACTAGCCGTGGGACGTTTCAAGCATCGGTGAAAGGAAAACGTTTTGTCAAGTCATACTCATGAAACGTTCTACACGCAAGAATCTTAATTTGTAGCCAAAATCAAAAGATAATGAACTTGAATACTTTTCAATGAAATTGTTAGAATATATGGAAATGGGCAAAGTTGGGGTTACCATCTTAGGTTTTGCTAGTGGGGCAAAACTATCAGTTGACTTGTCGTTTTGGCAGAGTTGACGCGACCATATATACTTACCATTTGGGCAAAGTTGAAGATGAGAGCTATATATACAAGGTGTAGCTTTAGGACTACGTACTTCATAACCATTTTTCTTCCTGGTTTGGCATATCAAACAAGAAGCATGCCATATTTAAAGCCTTTTCATCTCCTCTTCACCTTGTTTCTTTTTCGTATTTTTTCCACGAATCATGCATGCAACCAAATAGACCATGACTCTCTATTATCCTTAGCCTTCAACTGTATGTCTTCTCCTCTACTAAATTGGTCTTCCATTGATTGTTGTAAGTGGGAGGGCATTTCTTGTGATCATAAACGTCAAGTCACCCATATTTGGTTACCTTCTAAAGGCCTTAGTGGGAGTATATCTCCCTCTCTTGGAAACCTCACACATCTCTCCCACCTCAATCTATCCCACAATTCACTTTCGGGTCCTCTCCCTCAAGGATTATTTTTGTACTTGAGTCAACTCAAGGTACTTGATTTGAGCTACAACAATCTATTTGGCGATACTTCTGGTTGGCCTTCCTCCATTCAAATTGTTGACATATCTAGCAATCAATTCACCGAAACAATCCAATCATCATTCCTTCAAAGAGCATGGAGATTGACCGACCTCAATGTCAGCAACAATAGTCTCACAGGCCCTATTCCTTCATTTCCTTGCATCAATTCTTCCTTGGTAAGGCTCCTCGACTTCTCCCATAATCATCATAGTGGCCATATTCCTAGTGGACTAGGGGCATGTTCCAAACTCAAGGTTTTCCGGGCAGGTTTTAATTCTCTCTCTGGATTTCTTCCTCATGATATATACAATGCAATGGAGTTGGAAGAAATCTCTTTGCCTTCCAATGATCTTTTTGGACCCATTAGTGGTGGCATTGTGAACCTTTCCAAACTCACTTACCTTGAGTTATATCGCAATAAATTGAGTGGCAAGCTCCCAGTGGATATCGGGAAGCTCTCCAAATTAAAGCATCTACTCCTTAATGGGAACTCCTTAAATGGTTCTTTGCCCCTATCTTTGGCGAATTGCACAAATCTCATAAAATTGATCTTACGATCCAATTGTCTTGAAGGAAACATCTCTACCTTTAATTTCTCAAGTCTTCATCAACTTACTGTAATTGACCTTATGGCTAATAATTTCTCTGGTAACTTCCCAGTAAGCCTTTACTCATGCAAGTCCTTGACCGCAATCCGTCTAGCCCTAAACCAACTCGAGGGACAAATCCAACCTGAGGTGCTTCAATTAAAATTCTTATCTTTCCTTTCACTTTGTAGCAACAGATTAACCAATATCACATACGCAATCAAGATTTTGATGCGTTGCAAGGCACTCAGTGTACTCTTCCTTGGACAGAATTTTCTACACGAAGCAATGCCAAGTGATGACAATATAGTTGATTCTGATGGATTTGAAAATCTTCGAATGTTTAGTCTTACTGAGTGCCAACTAACTGGTCAACTACCTATATGGCTCTCTAGGCTTAAGAAGCTAGAAGTCTTGAAACTAGATTCCAATCGTATCACAGGTTCAATTCCTAATTGGTTGTCGACTCTTCCAAGGGTCTTCTATTTAGACTTATCTCAAAACCTCATTTCAGGTGAATTTCCAAAGGAATTTTGTGGATTGCAAACATTAGTGTCACCAAAGGCTCTAGTAGACAAAAATCCTTGGGATTTACCAATATTTGATCCCCTCGGTACTTCTAAACAGCACAATTTTTTTTCAAGCCTGCAACCAACTATTTCAGTTGCAAACAATAATCTTAGCAGCAACATCCCAGTTGAGATCAGTTGTTTGAAGCTTCTTTCTATGCTGAATTTCAGTCAGAACAACTTCTCAGGCAACATTCCAGACGAAATTTCAGAGCTCACAAACTTGGAAGCATTAGACCTCTCTGGAAATCGGTTGTTTGGCAAAATTCCAACATCACTGAGTAGTCTACATTTCTTGCATGACTTTAGTGTTGCAAACAACAATTTGCATGGACCAATACCATTAGGCACTCAGCTCCAAAGCTTTGATGCCTCTGCATATGAGGGTAACCCTGGACTTTGTGGCCCCCCTCTACCACATGATTGCGACCATATTGTTAGCAACAAGGAAGACATTCAGGATGAGGACGATGGGCCTAAAATCCCATGGTTTCCAATTAATGTGGTCCTTGGCTTCATTACAGGTTTTTGGGGAGTTTGTGGTTCATTATTTCTTAACTATAAGTGGAGAGTTGCATATTTCCAATTCATGGACAACCTAAAAGATAGGTGTATAATCTTTTTCTTTAAAATTGCATATTGGTCACTTTAGAGTCTGTTATCAATCAGTTATTATAGAGTTTGTCATCAATTTGGTTTCCTGAGTTTCAATTGGAATAAATTAAGGTTTTGTTAGTTTTCATATTTCCAATTTGTGTTCAATGTGATCACCGTCTTGGAGAAAATTAATTAATCTTGATTATTTTGTTTGTCATGCCATTTATTGTTGGTAAGCTGACAAGGCACAACATATTTGGTCATTATATGTTGCACAGCTTTCCTATGCATAATAAAAAGAGAGACAATACACAAATTTTTCAAGAAAAAATGTAAAAATAGAACAAAAAGGCAATGCTCAGTAATGCAATTTCACTTGTCTCCGGCATTGTCTCTTCTAAACCTCCAAATCAGCCAAAATTTCCAACTATCAAAAGGCATTTGATTAGTAGACTGATTGGCTTTATAAATTTAAGTCAAAGATCTCATTATCCATCAAGAAACCTATGAATTAAGGAATTTCGAAGAGTTAAATAAGGGTAAAAAGTTTTACAATGATTTCTGGATTATGAAAGTGAACTTAGCTTTTGAAAACTAGAAAATTTGTCTACTTAATGAAATTACAAGTGAAGAAGCATTGAAATTCCATTTCTACTAGGCTGCACTGCCAGTTTTGTGAATATTCATTAGGCTCTGTGTCAGCCAAATTGCTGTTTTTCTTGATGACACAGCTTCTTCTTCACCGAAAAGTCTCAACACTCCTGCAAGTTCCTCAAGCCTTTCCTGTTTTAGTAAATTTGAACAGATCTCTAGTAGTAACTCCAGACCTTCTGCTCTTTAACAGGTTTGGGGGTCCCATTCAATCCTTGCTTCATAACCATGATCCAAAGTCAGTGCACTCATTGATGAGATGTCACTAGAAGCTCCATTCAATTCGTAAATATCTTCTTTCTCTGTTTGCTTACTGGTGATAAGACCATTTTCCCTTGCATTAAATTATTTTTCACATGGCAGTGTGACTTTACCTTCCAATGTTGGATTTTCAGTGGAAGCATTTATCAGATATGAGCTAGGGTTTATTGTAGAATGTGAAGAGCATCTTGGCTTAGAGGAGCATTTCCTATCTGCATGTGCTGACAACATAAGCACCAAGGCTGTTTCTAAGTTGGCATTTCCAATTTGTTCAACAGAATTGGAGATAACTCTAGAACCCTTTACTGCTTTTGATGTTTTCTCCGGACAGCTAGTGCAACCTAGCTACCTGAACACTTCCCAAATTCTTTGATGGCCTTGCCTTTCCACTTCTGGTGTCTTTTCCAACACTAACTTTGTTAGACAGTTGGGTTCCTTTTGGTCTAAGTTTGCTACTGTGTTCAGACTTCACTGGTATAAAAACATGTGATATATTCTAGAATTGAGCAAGGTATGGCTATAAACGGGGATGCCTCAGCAGCTCTGCAGCCTAAAATGTGGTGAAAGTTTCAGGAAAAGACATTGCTTTCAGAAAGATATGACACATTTTGGCAATTTGAGCTCACTGTTGGTTTGTGGTCAGGGTTCTTTCTTAACATGCTCTTGATTAATTGTTTCTTGCATTCCAAATTCCATCCAATCTTAGTTGTATAATTCCTTTCTGTATATTTGCTTTTGTATACTTATGGAAAAAATCATTACAAGCACTTACAATGCAGAAGAATACACAATTGGAAGTGGGGACATGTATGATCGGTTTATTTTGTTAACAAGTCCTGAGAAATCCTGTTACATTAATTTGTCAATAATCTGATTTACTTGTTAGCAGCAATTGAAATATGTAGTTTAATACTCAACTTCATTGCGTCAAAAAATGCAATAGTTATAGGTCAAGCCAACACTTACAGAAGCTCTAAATGCAGGTTGATGTGCAGCTATTTCAAACATGTAGCAACATGTCACATTTGCAAATGTTATTTTTTGGAGTTGTAATACCACTGGGTTGCTAGACATGACTAGTGAATAATGTCAGAAGATAATTATAACCTAATGACCATATATCAGATTTGTATCCATATGGTATATCAGCCAAAAGCTCTGGGCACATGTAGAAGGGAGTGCCAACAACCTACATTGTATATGGATTACAATAAATATGT
>NC_081550.1:1949007-1969096 GCF_901000735.1 Corylus avellana
AGCTAACAATTGTATCTTGGGTTCAATTCCTAATTGGTTGTCGACTCTTCCAAGGCTTTTTTGTTTAGACTTATCTGGACACTTAATTTCAGGTGAATTTCCATAGGAATTTTGTGGATCGCAAACATTAATGTCACCAAAGGCTCTAGTATCATTGGGATTTACCAATACCTACTAGCCCCAATCCTTCTACACAACACAATTTTCTCTCAAGCTTATGCCCAACAATTGTTGTTGTAAACAATAATCTTAGTGGGAACATCCCAATTCAGATCGGTTGTTTGAAGCATCTTTCTCGGTTGGATCTTAGTTATAACAGCTTCTCATGCAGCATTCCAAACCAAATTTCAGAGCTCACAAACTTGGAAGTATTAGACCTCTTTGCAAATCGATTGTCCTGCGAACTACCAGCATCACTAAGTAGTCTACATTTCTTGCATGCCTTTAGTGTTGCAAACAACAATTTGCATGGACCAATACCATCAGGCACTCAGCTCCAAAGCTTTGATGCCTCTGCATATGAGGATAACCCTGGGCTTTGTGGCCCCCATCTTCCACATGATTGCGACCATATTGTTAGCAACAAGGGAGACATTCAGGATGAGGACGATGGGCCTAAAATCCCATGATTTCCAATTACAGTGGTTCTTGGCTTCATTACAGGTTTTTGGGGAGTTTGAGGTTCATTATTTCTTAGTTATGAGTGGAGAGTTGCATATTTCCAATTGATGGGCAACCTAAAAGATAGGTGTATAATCTTTTTCTTTAAAATTGCATATTGGTCACTTTAGAGTCTGTTATCAATTGGTTGTTATAGAGTCTGTCATCAATTTGGTTTCTTGAGTTTCAATTTGCATAAATTAAGGTTTTGTTAGTTTTCATATTTCCAATTTGCGTTCAATGTGATCACCGTTTTGGAGAAAATTAATTAATCTTAGTTACTTTGTTTGTCATGCCATTTACTGTTGGTCCGCGACGACAAGTCACAACTTATTTGGTCATTATATGTTCCACAGCTTTCCTATGCATAATAAAAAGAGAGACAACAAACAAGTTCTTCAAAAAATGTGAAAACAAAACAAAAAGGCAATGCTCAGGAATGCAATTTCACTTGTATGCTCTATCATTCTCTCTTCTAAACCTCCAAATCAGCCAAAATCTATATCGCTTGGGAGATATACGGTTTCTCAGCTTATCTGCGAAAGGAAGAATCTTTGTATAGCTCAGATGGCTTACAAGAACAATAAAATGTAACCATTTGAGACCGCTACATAAAACGAGAATCTAACAAAGAAGTAAATCACCACTTATCCTAAAAGTGGTAATTTAACATAGTACTAGAGTAGAGGTCGTGAGTTCGAACAGTGTTTTCGTTAATTCATCTCATTTCAACTAAATATTTTA
Organism: Corylus avellana; assembly: GCF_901000735.1. NCBI lineage: Eukaryota > Viridiplantae > Streptophyta > Magnoliopsida > Fagales > Betulaceae > Corylus > Corylus avellana. The sequence continues at coordinate 1,950,412 of NC_081550.1, forward strand.
GGTGTTAGACTTCACCTATTAGTGTTAAAGTAGTGATTAAATACATCACATTTTACTATTAAGTTGAACTTTTAAAATAAGTGGTGATTCAAATAATCCCTTAGAATTTAGAAGTTTCTTTTGCAATGATTTTTTTTTTTTTTTTTTAGTCCTAGCAAGATGCAAGAGGGGAAAAGCGTGTCTCAGCACTTAGAAAAGATGGAGAAGATTTTCAAATATGTTGCTGTGAGAGTCAAGTGGCTGATCATGATCAGTGACCACTGACCACGAAGTCTGCTGAAGAGCATATATATGAGTCTTTGACACCTACTCTCTCCACAATACAATGAAGTCTGCTGAAGTCCAGCTTTAATTCTGCAAACTAGAACCTTCTAACCTAGTCCTTGGGACATTCAAGTTCCAATATATATATATATATATATATATATATATATATATATATTGGTTTTTCTAAATTCAGGTTTGTTGTCAAATTTAACCCCTTCAAATTTGATTTGGTGAATTTAGTTCTTGATTACGGTTATTATGATCCCTTCCTAGCTCCGTTGTCATCAATGTCGTCATCGGACACTAAAAGTAAGCAATTGGCCGGGTTGAATCATTTTCTCTTGTAGTGATTTCACTGCTCATTGTTAGTGCGAGTGATGAAGACTTCCAAACAAGGAATTACTCGCATGCGCCATTAAATTAATGGTGTTTCGAAAAAGGTGCAAGTGGGATTGGAAATCACGGAAGACTAAAATCATGAAAGAACTACGGAAGTTGCGCAGAATTGTAAGTGATGACTTGGAAAAACTGTTGAGGTACAACAGTGGCGTTTTGTTCACGTTAACGGTTCTTAAAATATATTTTACGAACAGGGATGGAGGAATGAGGGACTGGTATAGGCCATGGCCCTCCTCCTACTTCGTAAGAACAAAAAAATTATAAGGTAAATTTTTTTTTTTTTAGCCAACTGGTCGTTAGCATTTTTTTGGCTTGGGCCCCTATTCATAATAGTTTCTGGTTCCGTCACTTGCGGGGTGCTATTTCAAATTTTATAAAAAAGTTATAGATTCCCTCACTAAACACAAATTAATTTTTAAATGAGATAGTCAAAAGCCTCTAATATAAACTATAGAGCTTGTAATTAAAGGGTTGAACCGATTAGAAGTTCAAAATATCATCAATTATCAAAAAGCATTAGTTGATTAAAACTAATAAATTTAATCATTCAACTTATATTATATCAGTACCTATATTTATTTACCTATGAGATTAACGGTCCTCTCCATTTTTGGCTCTTTTGAAGCTTTATAAGAGAGGTGTCAGACATGATCTTAAAACTTGTAACAGTGTAATTTGACATTAGACAGTAGACTGCACCTCACAATTTAGGATTTTTTGCCGTTAAAAATTATGAAAAACAAAAACAAAACAATACCACATTAATGATTATCATTGTATTGAATTTCTAGTACTAATATTCTATCATTACTTACGAGGAGTGGGAACAAAGATTTTAATATGTTTTCATTTATATGGATTAAAATGAAAAAAAAAAAATGTTCTTATGTTTTAATTCATTTGAATATTATGTTATTATTTTTTTTTTCTTTATATGATTTACTTGATTTTCAAGCGTTTGTTGAAAGTGTTTTCTTCTACTTTTGAAAGCAAAAGAAGAAGAAAAAAAAAAAAAAAAAAAAGTATTTTGTTGTTGTGCACAAAAGAAACGTATATATTTGATTGAAATGTTGAGTGAAAGATTTTGTTTAATTTTGTATTCCTAAAAAGAGAAAATTATTTATTTTTTTTTCAAATGTTAGTAATTATATAAGTTTTATTTGTATTACAATATAATACGTATCATACCAATGCTATCAAAGACTCTGGCTAATTTTGTATTACTACTTTGATCAAAATTAATTAAGTTTTCTTATTTTTCTTTATACTTATTTACTCATATGGGAACAAAAATACCTAAGTCATGGATTTTATACATTACTGATTCTATTCTCCTTTTTCTTTATACTTCCTTTCATTACTGATTCTATTCTCCTTTTTTTATTTTTGTTATTTTCTGAATTTGCCGTTTGGACGTTGTTGGAGCATGGTAGATTGTTTTCTTTTTTTTTTTTTTTCTCTTTCTTAAGTCTCCGTGTTTCTTCTAAATATTCATCCGAATTAGTGATCATTTCCAACAACGAAACATGGAAAATCCGTTGGACATGATAATGTCTCTAAGCAATTGCACCAACGATCGAAAGATTATAACCTGAATACATTTTCATAAAATTATGTCTCCACTGGACTGCAACTTGGGCAAAGTTGACGTGTACCAAACTATCAGTTGACATGATTATATATATATATATATATATATATATATATACTAGTCGTTTTAGAACTACTTCATATCCATTTTTCTTCTGGTTTGATATATTAAAGAAGAACCATGCTAGATTTAAAGCCTTATAATCTACTCTTCGCCTTGTTTCTCTTTGGCACTTTCTCCATGAATTATGCCTGCAACCAAATAGACCACGACTCTCTTTCAACCTTGGCCTTCAACCATACTTCTTCTCCTCCACTAAATTGGTCTTCCATTGATTGTTGCCAATGGGAGGGCATTTCTTGTGATTATAAACATCGAGTCACCCATATTTGGTTTCTCACGTTTAGATTTGAATAATGTAAGGTTTTGTTAGTTTCATATTTTCAATTTGTGTTCAATGTGATCCCCATTGTGGATAAAATAATTAATGATCCTGATTACTTTAAATGTTTGTTATCCCATTTACTATTGGTCTGCGGTGAAAACTCCATTGTGACAGTTAATTTCTCATGATTTTCACACGCGGCATAGCCTCTCTCACTGAATTTTAGTCATTTTGATATATCAAGTTGCGGAATAATTTTTATACATCACTCAATTTTAGTCATTTTAGTCTTGGATGCATAATAAAAAGAGAGATAACAAATAAATTCTAAAAAAGAAGTGAAAACAGAACAAAAAGGCAGTCCTCAGGAATTCAATTTCACTTGTATGCTCCATCTTCTAATATATATACACTTAACTATAAATAGTATTATCTAACTAGTTAATATATTAATATTCGATTTTTTTTTTTTATTTATTTTTTTTTTTATATTAACCTATGTTACTTATCCAAAAAAAAAAAAAATAGTATCCTCTTCTGTAAGGCATCACAACCCGTCTTTAATTACCAGGAGATTCTAAAAGCCATATGAATGACTGATGTTAAATTACTACTTATACCAAAAGTTTAAACTTGTTTTTTAAATTTTGTCGTGGTGAGAGGCAAGTGAGTGATCATGATCAATGACCACAAAGTCGATCTGCTGAAGAGCATATGAGCCTTTGACAGCTAGCTACTCTCTCTACAATACAATGAAATTTGCTGAAGTCAGGCATTTTGCCACTAGAACCGTCTAACCTAGCCGTTGGGACATTCAAATTCAATAGAAAAGCCAAAAAGTAGGCATTGGTCATTTTCCTTTCAATTTTCAGCTTGGTTCGACGAAACTACATGCAAAAATCTTGCATTAATGTAGTCAAAATCAATGATGTTGATCACTCAAATAATTTTCTCCGAAATCATGCATCATTTCTTTCAGATAGTTTGAGTCTAAGTCAAGCATCATTGGTCATAATTTCTATGCCTTCCAAGTCTTTAGTTTTGGTCATTTTCCTCCCAACTTTCACCTCATGATTTCTTTCAGACTCCAGATTTCCAAGTCATATAATTAGTACGTACGTTTTCTTGTGCGCGAAGTTCAAAATACCATCATTAAAGCAAGAATTTTAATATGAAGGATTGCAGGAAAGAATATTGGACTGCAATCCTAAAAGATAAATTTTTGAAAGTTTTTTAGCTACTTTTAAAAACCATCATTTTAATGCCTCTGCATATGAAGGCAACCCTGGACTTTGTGGCGTCCCACTTCCACATGAGTGTGCCCATTTTGTTAGCAACAACAGAGACATTCTGGGCATAAAATTCCATGGTTTTTAGTTACTGTGGTTCTTGGCTTCATTACAGGTTTTTGGGGAGTTTGTTGTCCATTAGTTATTAGTTGTAAGTGGAGAGTTTCATATTTCCAATTCATGGACCACCTAAAAGATAGGTGTATAATGTTCTTTAAAATTGCATATTGGTTATTTTAGAGTCTATTATCAAGTGGTCGTTACGGAGCCTGTCATCAATTTGGTTTCTCAAGTTTCGATATGAATAAGCCTTGTTAGTTTTCATACTTTTAATTTGTGTTCAATGTGATCACCTTTGGGGAAGAAAATTAATTAATTATGGTTACTTTCTGTTGAGACAGTTGTCAATCTGGTAGTGACTTGATTCCAAAGCCTGCTAGGAGTAAAGATTGATCAGTGATGGAAGGCCGCGAAGTGGGGTGTGGCTGCCATTCCACCTCCGATGCCTAAGTTAGAATAATGCAGAGAGATGAAAGTAAGACAATAGAGTAACTATAATGAAATGAAAATAGTAGAGATAGAATTCACCGTCTCCTTGATATTGTGGTGCGTGTTCCTTTTATAGTTGGAGCTTGAGAGTGAGAGTCCTGCAAAAACTTTCCTCAAATATTGGTAACAACCCTTAGAAGGTGGGATTGAGTTTGTTGAGAGGATCAATGATTACATTTGTTGAGACGACATCTCTCCCATAGTAATCTCTGGAGAGGTTGTAAATGACTTTGGATATATCTGGACTTTAATTGATGAGATAGGCTTGTTGGGCCAATCCGGATTTCTCTTGTGAAGTGGACCTTCATGATCTTGTTTCGAACCGCCTGATTCTAAGATGGATTTGGCATAACGGTTAGCTTTTTCTCCTTATGACTTTTGATTGCAAAATTCCCTCAAGGCCTTTACGGATCCACCTTATAAGCCTTGGGCTTTCATTCATTGTAGACCACTGTTTCGGGCTTTGTAAGTGGGGAAATATTTTGTCTAACCACTTTCTTTGGCATGCCATTTACAATTGGTCCGCGATCAAAAGCCACAACTTACTTGGTTATTGTGACAATCTCTCGAAATTTTCACGCGCGGCATAGTTTCCCCCACTGAACTTTAGAGTCATTTTTGATACATCAAGTTGTAAAAAATGTGCAGTTGGGGATTGGGGCATAACAAGCACAACTGTAGCTTTTAGCTTTTAAAAGAAGAGACAACAAAAAATTCTTCAAGAAATGTGAAAACAGAGTAGAATGCCTTTCTCTGGAATGCAATTTGATTGCTTCTATGGTCTTTCATTCTCGAAAACGAAAAAGCCCACCACGGGGCAAGTGAGATGGAATGAATTTCGCTGCATTATTACTCGTGAAAATAATATTTTTTTTAAAAAGTATAGTAACTTCTTCCTTCTTTTTTGTTGAGACAGTTTCTGTTAAATCACCAGATCATTATTTTAACATTTTTCTTCACTTGTGGGCTCAGACTATCTTTTAATAAGTAAGACCCAACACGTGAAATATTTAATTTAAATGGAGTTGAATTGACGGAATTAATGTTCGATTTCAAGACATTTGGCTTTGATACCATATTAAATCATCCATTATCCCAAAAGCTTAAGCTTATAGGAAGCGATAAATTTAATCATTTAATCATTATTTTAGTAGTTTCCGATCCAAGAAGAATGGACTGGACTGGGTTGACGCATCTTCATCCTGAATTGGATCAATATACTGTCTAAAAGGTCTGGATTGCAAGATTTGATTGTAATTTCCTAGCTTTTTGGTAATGTCATACTATTACTTTCACTTATTCTAATTCTCCTATAAATATAAGCCTTTGTATTGAAAATATTACGTACTAAGAATAAGAGCAAGATGTAGCCATTTGCGTCCCATAAATCCTTTGTGTTTATTTATTTATTTTTATTCTACCAAAGTGGAAACTACAAACAATGATCTTGATTTGAAAGATTAGAAAAGAAAAAAAAAAAAATCTTTATTTGAAAGGTGTATGTATTGATTTTTGAGACTGTTTGACGTCTTGCGTCTGATCCCGTGTCTTTGAATTGTGGTTCCATTGCTTTCCACAAACCTACAGGTTACGATCTTCATTAATAGCAAAAGACTTTTAAATAATCGTTTGAAACAACACTTCTTAAGTATCTCATGCATATGCCAGACTTTCCCGGTCAAATTATTCCTTTGGCTTTGATTTATTTAGCCGTGATAAGAGTGTTGATACATAGCACAAGTGGTGGAGGGTTGAAGCATAGAGGAAATTAAGGAATAAGTTTGTCAATTCCATATATAAGAATTTTCGTGCCGCAAAGTCATACATGCTTCCAAACCATATATACCAGATGAAACTACACGCAAGAATCTTCATTTGTAGCCAAAATCAAACATAGGAAAATGAAATCATGGAAAAAAGCTCCGAAATTGGGAAAAACTAACAGTTGACAGGAGAAAATTAGTTTGCTTACTAGAGATTAGACCATTTTCCCTTGCATTAAATTCATTTTCACATGGAAGTGTGACTTTACTTCTAATGATGCATTTTCAGTGGAAGCATTAGTCCGATATGAGCTAGGGTTTATTGTAGAATGTGAAAAGCATATTGGCTTAGAGGAACACCCTTGTTTCCTATCTGCGTGTGCGGACGTACAACACTAACTTTGTTAGACAGTTAGGTTCCTTTTGATCTATATTTTTTCAAAGTGAGACTCAATACTCACAAATGCACTTAAATACCAATGAGAAAGGAATTCATTAAAAGAAGCTAAAATGCAAAGGAGGGCAGTCACACCGCCTCCTTACATCAAACAACATGGCTTCACATTACCAACTAAACCATGGAACTTAAAAAAAATAAAAAATAAAAAATAAAAATAAAATTAAAATTAAAATTTTAAAATTTTTTTAAAAAAATCCTCAAAAAAATGCACTTTTAAATCAAATTGCATGAAATTGTGTTTTTAAAAAATTACGATTTTGAATCAAATTGCAATTAAAGAGACGTTTTTTTTGAAACCGTACAATTTTAAAAGCTAACCTACAATTTTTTTTTCTTTTTCTAGCACACTGAAATAACGTGGTTCATTGTGAGTCTTTCATTGTGAGTTCATTGTGAGTCTTAAAAACTCTTGAAATTCAAAACGTAATTATCAAAATTGTCATCAACAAGGTTTGGAATAATGTTAGGTGGAGTGTAAAACGACAACAGTAGCCGTGGGTTTCAAGTCCAAAAACGATTTTCAACATAATTGACAAAATTAGCAGCGGTCGGTATCGGTTAGCCCAAATGACGGAGGGTTCAAGCATAAGGGAAAGAGAATTCCTTAAGGATTTTCGTGTTGGAAAGTTACACATGATTCCAAACCATGCCAAAGGAAACTGGACGCTAGAGTCTTAATTTGCATTGTAGCCACAAATTAACAATCAATTGATAGTGAACTTGGACACTTTTCCATGACCAGTGACCACATGTATATTTACCATTGGGATCGCAGCTATATATACAAGGTGTCTCTTATTATAAATAATAAAAAGATGTTAAAAAATCAAATATATATATATATATATATATATATATATAAAGGAAAAACAAAACAAAACCAAAAAAAAGTGGGGGGTTGGGAAATTATATTTATTCTTTAGGTTTTTATATCATTTGAATTTAGTCATTGAGTTTTCAATTTCAAGCATTCGGCTAAAATATGTTCCTATATCACTTTACTGTCAAAATTAATAGGTTGTGAAATCAAGTTCTAGGAGTTATGAAGAGTCATCTAAAAGAAATAGAATATTTCAACTTGATCACGATAAGATCTACCACATGTGTCTCATTTAACACCTCAACATTCATCTAAACAGTCCAATACAATGCCATGTCAATAGAACTGAAGTCTTTTGTTAATGTAGATTTGCTCTTTAGGTTATCATGTTTTGTGTTTCTTTAAGTTTAAGCATACATCGAATGTTTTTTGTTTTCTATGAATGACTTAGCACTTTTGACTAAGCATTGCATTGGATATTCATGATGTGTCAAATGAGACACAGATAGCTGATGACAAACCGTTAACTTTGCTGGTAAAGTGACAAAGGGACCTATTTTAAACTTCGTCAATACCGAAAGAATGTATGTATTATTGAGATTAAATACTCAAGGACTAAATTAAATTAAGATGAAAACATAGGAAATTAAAGCCAAAAAAAAAAAAAAAAAAAAAACCGCAGTTTGGTAATTTCAAATTTTATATAGACAGCAAAGTCATGAGAGTAGCAGTAGGATATTTGCAAATATATACCTAAAAGCAGTGGTTAGTACTAATGATTAAAAGATGACATATTATAGCCCATATGCTTATTTATAATATTATTGGTTGCGATTAGTATATATATATATACTGTGTGTGTGTGAAACCATTTATCTTCTTCTTTGACTTTTTCATCAACTGATTCGACTTTGAATCCTTCTTCTTTCACTTATCTTTGAATTATGTGCGCACTGGTCTTGCAATCTGGGCAACGTCGACGGGTACAGAACTATTATATTATGTGTGAAGAGGGCATTGTTCGAAGTTTCTTGCAAATTAATTTTCTTAATCTCGGCTTAACTTATCTCTACCTTTTCTCGCTTTATTTTTTTAGTACAATGAGATGGCGTGGTTCATTGAGTCTTTCATTAGGACTTACAAACTCTTGAAATTCAAAACGTAATTATCAAAATTGTCATCAACAAGGTTTGGAATAATGTTAGGTGGAGTGTAAAACGACAGCAGTAGCCGTGGCTTTCAAGTCCAAAAACGATTTTTCAACATAATTGACAAAATTAGCAGCCGTCCAGATCGTGTTGGAAAGTTATACAAGATTCAAGCATATACAGGAGAAAGTGAAAGGTTCGTCAATTCCTTAAGAATTTTCGTGTTGAAAAGATATACATACATGATTCCAAAGCATGCCAAAGGAAACTGGACGCCAGAATCTATTTTTGCATTAATTTTAGACACAAATTAAGAATCAATTGACAGTGATCACTTGAATACTTTTCCATGACCAGTGACCGCATATGTATTTATCATTGGGATCACAGCTATATATACAAGGTGTCACTTATTATAAATAGGGGTAAATACTAATTCTTCATAGGGTTTATTTTGTATCATAGGAGGTCCTTTTAGTTTTGATAAAAGACTAAATTCGTTCTTCCGTCCATTAACCGTTAGTTGATCTAATGGAACTCCACGTGAACCAATTAGAAGCTGACATTTAGCATAAGCGGCCACGTCATCAGTGATGACGTGGCACCTAATTAAATTTTTTTTAAAAAAAAAAAATTAAAAATATATATTTTTTCACAAAAAAAAAAAAAAAAAAAAAAAAAATTGGTGGGTAGCCGAGCCAACCCCAGTGGGTTTTGGAGGTAGCCGAGCCACCCCCTTGGGCACCAAGGGGGTGGCTTACCCCCTTGAAGCCAAGAGGGTGGCCGAAACCATCCCCAATGGTTTTTAAAAAGAGTTTTTTTTTTATATTTTTGGGTGTTTAGTGTGACATAAAATAATAGTCAATAAAAACTATTTTCAGTTTAACGGAAAATGCCTTTTTAATTTTTTAAAAATTGTTTCTATTTTTGAAAACCGTAAACAATTTTCTGAGTTTGAGCACCTCATTCTCATATCTACATACCCGACCGGGACCTTGTCGGGACTCGCCCAAAACCTTGTCAAGACCAACCCGGAACATGATCGGGACTCTCCAGGACCTTGCCGAGACTCAACTAAGACCCGGTCGAATCTGGTTAGGACATTGTCAAGACTTGGTTGAGACCTACTAGGACACGCCGGACTTGGTCGGGACCCGGTCGAGACTCTACTTGGACCTAATTGAGACTCGTAGGACTCGGCCACGTCATTGCCGGGACCTGGTTGGGACATTTTCATAATTTAAAGTTTAATATGATTGATATATAAATTTGTAATTTTTTGTACATGCCAAACACCATAAAATGTTTTCGAGAAAATTATTTTTTAGAAAAATATTTTCTTCTAAAAACATTTTCTAACGGAAAATATTTTATATCGAAACAAACGAGCCTTAGTGAATCCCAACTGACCAGTCAATTCCTATATGTATGGCTATCTAAACTTAAGAAAGTACAAGTGCCGAACATATAAAGTGTTGGATCGAGCCTTTGATCATCTCATTTGAAAACCAATTGGTATCATGACGCTCTCGTGACTCGAACCCATGACCCTGGCTCTGATACCATTTATTAGATTGGGCCTGTGACCATCTTATTTGAAAATCAATTGGTGTTCAGTGAAGAAAGCCAAATCCTTTTATGGCATTCAAAATCGCAGCCTACAAAGTATCTAAGAGCCGTCCAAGTGACTAGAGCAGCGGCATTGTTGAATCTCAACATAAATGATTCTTTATATTAATTACTTGATACTTAGTAGCATATGTACAATTTGGTTTCCTAATTTTTATCCGCTTCACCTACTACGTCCATTACCTTTACAATACAAAGTGATGATTTATATTGTAAAGATATCAAGTTGAATAAACAGCTAGCAGAATGTTTAGTCACTTCCAATAACAAATTCCTTTTATTTCTAAACTTAAGCTGCGACTTTGAGCTTGATGAGACCGTAGAATATATGATTCTCTATATATATTACGTTGAACTATAATATTTACATTGACGTGTGGTTTGTGAGGGTAGCTCAATTGATTGAGACCACGCATCATAAAGCAAAAGTTACTATTTTAAATCTACCTCCTCTTATGCGAACATGTGTAAAAAGAAAAAAAAATAAAAAAATATTTACATTGACATGTGGTGGTAATTAAATCTTAAAATTTGGTTACTTTATTTGTATCCAGTACTCCTCCGCCTACACTTACAAAAAGTGGTTATTTGTAAGCATATCAAGTTGAATAAAAGCACTATATATATATATATATATATATATATATATATAACATTTTGAAGAGATTCCAGCGGTGGAAGTAGGCGTTTATATTTCATTACAGTCGTACCGATACCGATACCGAGTTATGTCAACCTGGTTAATTCCTTGGTGTTTTTCCTTCATCAATTTGCGATCCAGAAAGAAGTGGGGTACATCTCCACGCATGGTAAACCATGGTACATCTCCACGCATGGTAAACCATGGTAAAATGTTCAGAGGGTAAACCATGGTAAACAGTTGCCGTGGGTTTCAAGTCCAAAAACAATTTTCGTGCTGGAAAGTCATACATGATTCTGTCACTTGACGCAAGTGGAGAGCGATTATAATAATAACGTATGCTTGTGAACTCGAATACTTTTCCACGAAATTATGTCCCCCGGCCCCACTGGACTTATAATTAGGGAAAAGCTGCAGATGAGAGCTATATATACAAGGTGTAGTTTTAGGACTAGCTACTTCATAACCATTTTTTCTTCTAGTTTGGCATATCAAATTAGAACCATGCTAGATTTAAAGCCTTATCATCTCCTCTTCACCTTGTTTCTCTTTGGTATTTTCTCCACCAATCATGCCTGCAAGCAAATGGACCGTGACTCTCTCACATCCTTAGCCTTCAACCGTATGTCTTCTCCTCCACTAAATTGGTCTTCCATTGATTGTTGCCAGTGGGAGGGCATTTCTTGTAGTCATAAAAATCGAGTCACCCATATCTGGTTACCTGCTAAAGGCCTCAGTGGCAGTATATTTCCCTATCTTGGAAACCTCAAACGTCTCTCCCACCTTAATCTCTCCCACAATTCACTTTTGGGTCCTCTCCCTAAGGGATTGTTTTCGTCCTCGAATCAACTCAAGGTCATTGATTTGAGCTACAATCGTCTATTTGGAGATATATCTGGTTGGCTTGCCTCCCTTCAAATTGTTGACATATCTAGCAATCAATTTAGTGAGACAATCCAATCTTCATTCCTTCAAAGAGCATGGAGGTTGACCGACCTCAATGTCAGCAACAATAATCTCGCAGGCCCGATTCCTTCATTTCCTTGCATCAACTCTTCAGTGGTCAAGCTACTCGATTTCTCCCATAATCATTATAGTGGCCATATTCCTCGTGGACTAGGGGCATGTTCCAAACTCAAGGTTTTCCGGGCAGGTTTTAATTATCTCTCTGGATTGCTTCCTCATGATATATACAATGCAGTGGGGTTGGAAGAAATCTCTTTGCCTTCCAATAATCTTTCAGGACCCATTAGCGGTGACATTGTGAACCTTGCCAAACTCACTTACCTTGAGTTATATCGCAATAACTTGAGTGGCAAGCTCCCAGTGGATATCGGGAAGCTCTCCAAATTAACGGACATACTCCTTAATGATAACTCCTTAACAGGTTCTTTGCCCCCATCTTTGGTGAATTGCACAAATCTCACAAAATTGTTCTTAGGATCCAATTTCCTTGAAGGAAACATCTCTACCTTTAATTTCTCTAGTCTTCATCAACTTATTGTAATTGACCTTGGGGGTAATAAGTTTTCTGGTAACTTGCCAGTAAGCCTTTACTCATGCAAGTCCTTGACCACAATCCGTCTAGCCCTAAACCAACTCGAGGGACAAATCCAACCTGAGGTGCTTCAATTAAAATTCTTATCTTTCCTTTCACTTGCTAGCAACAAGTTAACCAATATCACATACGCAATCAAGATTTTGATGCGTTGCAAGACACTCAGTGTAGTCATGCTTGGAGAGAATTTTCTATATGAGGCAATGCCAAGTGATGACAATATAGTTGGGTCTGATGGATTTGAGAATCTTCGATTGTTTAGCCTTGACGGATGCCAATTGTCTGGTCAAATGCCTATATGGCTATCTAGGCTTAAGAAACTAGAAGTTCTAAGTCTATCTTCCAATCGTATCACGGGTTCAATTCCTATTTGGTTGTCAACTCTTCCAAGGCTCTTTCGTTTAGATATATCTGACAACCTCATTTCAGGTGAATTTCCAAAGGAATTTTGTGGATTGCAAACATTAGTGTCACCAAAGGCTCTAGTAGACGATAATCATTGGGATTTACCAATATTTACTGGCCCCAGTCCTTTTGGACAACACAATTTTCTCTCAAGCCTGCCACCATCAATTATTGTTGCAAACAATAATCTTAGTGGCAACATCCCAATTGAGATCGGTTGTTTGAAGCTTCTTTCTATACTGGATTTTAGTCAAAACATCTTCTCAGGCAGCATCCCAAACCAAATTTCAGAGCTCACAAACTTGGAAGTATTAAACCTCTCTGCAAATCGATTGTCCGGCGAACTACCAGCATCACTAAGTAGTCTACATTTCTTGCATGCCTTTAGTGTTGCAAACAACAATTTGCATGGACCAATACCATCCGGCACTCAACTCCAGAGCTTTGATGCCTCTGCATTTGAGGGTAACCCTGGACTTTGTGGTCCCCCTCTTCCAAATGAGTGTGCCCATATTGTTAGCAACAAGGGAGACATTCGGGATGAGGACGATGGGCATAGAATCCCATGGTTTCCAATTATTGTGGTTTTTGGCTTCATTACAGGTTTTTGGGGAGTTTGTGGTTCATTAGTTCTTAGCTATAAGTGGAGGGTTGCATATTTCCAATTCATGGACAACCTAAAAGATAGGTGTATAATCTTTTTCTTTAAAATTGCATATGGGTCGCTTTAGAGTCTGTTATCAATCGGTCGTTATAGAGTCTGTCATCAATTTGCTTTCCTGAGTTTCAATTTGAATAAATTAAGGTTTTGTTAGGTTTCATATTTCCAATTTGCGTTCAATGTGATCATTGATCACTGTCTTGGAGAAAATTAATTAATCTTGGTTACTTTGTTTGTCATGCCAGTTACTGTTGATCTGCGAAGGCAAGCCACAACTTAATTGGTCATTATATGTTGCACAGCTTTCCTATGCATAATGAAAAGAGAGACAACAAACAAATTCTTCAAAAAATGGAAAAACAGAACAAAAATGCAGTGCTCAGTAATGCAATTTCACTTGTATTTGCTGTCATTCTCTCTTTTAAACCTCCAAATCAGCCAAAATTTCCAACTATCAAACGGCATCTCATTAGTAGACTAATTGGCTTTATAAATTTAAGTCAAAGATCTCACTATCCATCAAGAAACATATGAATTAAGGAATTTTAAGGAGTTAAATTAATGGTGAAATTAAGGGTAAAATGTTTTACAATGATTTCCGGATTGTGAAAGTGAACTTAGCTTTTGAAATCTAGAAAATTTGTCTACTTAATGAGATTACAAGTGAAGAACCATTCAAATTCCATTTCTGTTAAGCTGCACTGCCAGTTTTGCGAATATTCATTTGGCTCTGTGTCAGCCAAATTGCTGTTTCTCTTGATGACACAGCTTCTTCTTCACCAAAAGGTCTCAACACTCCTGCAAGTTCCTCAAGCCTTTCATGTTTTAGTAAATCTGAGCAGATCTCTAGTAGTGACTCCAGACCTTTTGCTCTTTGCCGAGTTTGGGGTTCCCATTCAATCCTTGTTTCATAACCATGATCCAATGTCAGTGTACTCATTGATGAGATGTCACTAGAACCTCCATTCAATTCGTAAATATCTTCTTTCCCTGTTTGCTTAGTAGCGATAAGACCATTCTCCCTTGCATTAAATTCATTTTCACATGGCAATATGATTTTACTTCTAATGATGCGTTTTCAGTGGAAGCATTTATCAGACATGAGCTAGGGTTTATTGTAGAATGTGAAGAGCATCTTGGCTTAGAGGAACACCCTTGTTTCCTATCTGCATGTGCTGACAACATATGCACCAAGGCTATTTCTGAGTTGGCATTTCCAATTTGTTCAACAGAATTGAAAAAAACTCTAAAACCCTTTAATGCTTTTGATGTTTTCTCAAGACAGCTAGTGCAATCTACTATTCTTGTCTCAACTTCTATTTCAAGAAAACCATAGATGTTGGTTTCCTTTGCTGGGGCCTCACTGAATGCATGTGCTTTTCCTACTTGAACACTTTCCAAATTCTTTGATCGCCTTGCCTTTCCACCTCTGGTGTCTTTCCCAACACTATGTTAGACAGTTGGGTTCCTTTTGGTCTAATTTTGCCGCTGCATTTAGACTTCACTGGCATAAAAACAGGTGATATATTAGAGTGTTGAGCAAGGTATGGTTGTAAATGGGGATGCCTCAGAAGCTCTGCAGCCTAAAATGTGGTGAAAGTTTCAGGAAAAGACATTGCTTTTAGAAAGATATGACAAATTTTGGTAATTTGAACTCACTGTTGGTCTAAGGTCAGTCTTAACATGCTCTTGACTAATTGTTTCCTGCATTCCAAATTGCATCCAATTTTAGTTGTATAATTCCTTTCTGTATATTTGCTTTTGTATACTTACTTACAGAAAAAAATCAAAACATTCACTTGCAATGTAAAAGAATACACAATTGGA
This sequence comes from Corylus avellana, assembly GCF_901000735.1. Lineage (NCBI taxonomy): Eukaryota > Viridiplantae > Streptophyta > Magnoliopsida > Fagales > Betulaceae > Corylus > Corylus avellana. The sequence continues at coordinate 1,965,803 of NC_081550.1, forward strand.
AGTGGGGACATGTATGATCGGTTTATTTTGTTAACAAGTCCTGACAAATCCTGTTACATTTATTTGTCAATAATCCGATTTACTTGTTAGCCAGCAATTGAAATATATAGTTCAATACTCAACTTCGTCGCTTCAAAAAATGCAGTAGTTATAGGTCAAGCCAACACTTACAAGAGCTCTAAATGCAGGTTGATGTGCAGCTATTTCAATCATGCATCAACATGTCACATTAGCAAATGTGATTTTGTTAGAGGTATAATAATAGTGGTATTTTAGATTTAAAATACCTTAGGATAATATGTTATCTTTATAGATAACATTAGATTATTTAAATATTAGATATAAGTATTAATTAGTATAATTTAAATATTAGGGATAAGTATTATCAGTAGTTTATATTAATTAGTCTTTTATTTTACTATGCATTGTAATTGTCTATTTAAAGATATCAAGCCCATTAATGAAAGAATCAGAAAATTAATCCCAAACCTTGAGTTTGAAAAATGGTTTTTTATGTTTCTTCAAAATCTAAAAGGTCTAGGTTCCTTTTGAATCTAAGGTCTAGGTTCTCTCAGAACCTATAATCTATCCCTGTTACGTATTCTCGTAACATTTGGCAGACACCCGTATGGTACGTATGGAAAAGCAACTTTCCAACCTTCAAACCTTGTTTGAAGTCATGATGAAGCAGAACACAGTGATTGCCAAAATTGTAGCCGAGAACTCCATGGTACTAAAAGAGATCAACAGAAGGAAAAAGTCTACAGCAAGAACCAGTGACAAGTCACACCATGGAAACCTAAATTCCATGCCATCGCTGGATTCCCAGCCAACCAAAAACATCCACAACGTGGTCAAATAGCAAGACCCATCGCAATGTCATTACATTGTACGGTCAATTGCAAAACGGTAGAGTCAGGATGAAATGAAGGAATGTTCATCATTGTACATAGCCAAAACAAGGCAACCATGTCCACCCTGTGCTCCATTGCAAGCGCCTCGTCGCCATCCTGTATCACAGAAAAACAGGCAGTCCAATGTTCATTGGCAGCGGCAAGTGAGTGGGCTTGTGCAAATTTGGACGCTGGATGACATAAAAGTGATCCCACCTCTTGTATGGCCACCAAGCAAACACCTGAAACGAGTAACGAAGGAAGAAAAAAAATTTCTAGACCTTGAGGACAAGGTCTCCTTAAGGGGAATGAAATGTTAGGGGTATAATAAAAGAGGTATTTTAGATTTAAAATACCTTAGGATAATATGTTATCTTTATAGATAACATTAGATTATTTAAATATTAGAGATAAGTATTAGTTAGTATAATTTAAATATTAGGGATAAGTATTATCAGTAGTTTATTTTAATTAGTCTTTTATTTTACTATGCATTGTAATTTTCTATTTAAAGACATCAAGCCCATTAATGAAAAAATCAGAAAATTAATCCCAAACCTTGAGTTTGAAAAATGTTTTTTAAGTATTCTCAAAATCTAAAAAGTCTAATTTCCCTTTGAATCTAAGGTCTAGGCTTCCTCAAAACCTATAATCTATCCCCGTTACGTGTTGCAAACAACAATTTGCATTGACCAATACCATCAGGCACTCAACTCCAGAACTTTGATGCCTTTGCATATGAGGGTAACCTTAGACTTTGTGGCCCCCCTCTTCCACATGAGTGCACCCATATTGTTAGCAACAAGGGAGACATTAGGGATGATGACAATGGGCATAGAATCCCATGGTTTCCAATTACTATGGTTCTTGGCTCCATTACAGGTTTTTGGAGAGTCTGTGGTCCATTAGTTCTTAGCTACAAGTGGAGAGTTGCATATTTCCAATTCATGGACGATGTAAAAGATAGGTGTATAATCTTTTTCTTTAAAATTGCATATTGGTCGTTATAGTGTCTATTATCACTTTGGTTTCCTGAGTTTCAATTTGAATAAATTAAGGTTTTGTTAGTTTTCATATTTCCAATTTGCGTTCAATGTGATCACTGTCTTGGAGAAAATTTATTAATCTTGGTTACTTTGTTTGTCATGCCATTTATTGTTGATCCGCGATGACAAGCCACAACTTATTTGGTCATTATATGTTGCACAACCTTCCGATTCATAATAAAAAGAGAGACAACAAACAAATTCTTCAAAAAATGTGAAAGCAGAAGAAAATGCTGCCAGAAAGATTATATGTTCAATTCCGGAAAGAGCACTAAACCCCAATGGAATGTACTTCCTTATAATAATGCTGTCAGAAATTTTGGGGGTGAAAATAAGACTAATGGTTTGTTGGGGGGAAAAGTCAATCCCTTTGCTCAGCAAAAGAATGTGGAGAATGTTGCTAATGGTAAGAAACAATTTAAAAATTCATTAGGCGAACAAGTCAAGTTGGAAGACGAAATTAATTCGCCTTTGAATGAGAAGGTAGTGACCCAAGAAGAATTCAAGGAAGGCAAAGTGAAGGCAGAGGGATCCTCAGCAGAATCTATTGCTGCCCTTGATAAAGTCGATACCGTCAAACAAAAAATGGAAGCTGCGTATGAGACTTTAAATGCAACTGTGGAGGATGTCTTTGCCAATGGGGATCTTCATCGGGCTGATGAGACCTTGGCCAATATGAGGCATTGCTTGTCTGCTGTTGGGGAGGTTGCTGTATTTGCTAATGTGGAGAAGCAGCTTTGTGGTCTGACATTTTTTTTTTCTCTTCAAACATAGATGGCGCTGGAAGAAAATGTAGATGATGCATGGGAAGAGAGAGGGTTCAACAGAAATAAAAAAGGCTGCGGAGGAGGTGTGTGCTGTCACTGTTGTGTGCAAATGGTGGAATTGGGCATTGTGAAAGTCAGATTTGGGTAGTGTGTTCACGTGAGCTGGCTTGCTTGGGAAGTGAGAACAAATATCAGACAAAGGTTTGGGCTTTTGGCCCGCATTTTGGCCCTAGGCTGCATTTGTATTTCAATATTCTTTGTATTCACTTGTAATAGACAGCTTTCTTTCGATTGCACACCTTGTGAGCAAGGTGTTTTAAAGGAGCGGGCAATGTAATGGGTTAAAGTAGATAACCCATTTCTGTTATTAGGTTAGTTGTTAGTTAGGTCGTTACTAGATTAGTTGTTAGTTAGGCCAAGTAGTTGGCCCAAGTAGTTAGAATGGAGTCTATATAAGGCTCTTGAGATAATTGTAAAGGTATCAAAGAATCTATGGACTGTTCAATTGTGAACCTTGGAAGTTAAGCATCCTCGAAATGCTTAGTTTGTAGGAGATTAGCCATCTCGAATTGGCCTTTTCAATAACAA
>NC_081550.1:1969196-1994858 GCF_901000735.1 Corylus avellana
TCAAAGCTCTGTAGTTGAGTATCTAACAAAGTTAGTGTTGGAAAAGACACCAGAGGTGGAAAGGGAAGGCCATCAAAGAATGTAACAGTAAACTACTACTTGTTATTGAAAAGGCCAATTCGAGATGGCTAATCTCCTACAAACTAAGCATTTCGAGGATGCTTAACTTCCAAGGTTCACAATTGAACAGTCCATAGATTCTTTGATACCTTTACAATTATCTCAAGAGCCTTATATAGACTCCATTCTAACTACTTGGGCCAACTACTTGGCCTAACTAACAACTAATCTAGTAACGACCTAACTAACAACTAACCTAATAACAGAAATGGGTTATCTACTTTAACCCATTACATTGCCCGCTCCTTTAAAACACCTTGCTCACAAGGTGTGCAATCGAAAGAAAGCTGTCTATTACAAGTGAATACAAAGAATATTGAAATACAAATGCAGCCTAGGGCCAAAATGCGGGCCAAAAGCCCAAACCTTTGTCTGATATTTGTTCTCACTTCCCAAGCAAGCCAGCTCACGTGAACACACTACCCAAATCTGACTTTCACAATGCCCAATTCCACCATTTGCACACAACAGTGACAGCACACACCTCCTCCGCAGCCTTTTTTATTTCTGTTGAACCCTCTCTCTTCCCATGCATCATCTACATTTTCGATCGTTGGTGCAATTGCTTAGAGACATTATCATGTCCAACGGATTTTCCATGTTTCGTTGTTGGAAATGATCACTAATTCGGATGAATATTTAGAAGAAACACGGAGACTTAAGAAAGAGAAAAAAAAAAAAAAAGAAAACAATCTACCATGCTCCAACAACGTCCAAACGGCAAATTCAGAAAATAACAAAAATAAAAAAAGGAGAATAGAATCAGTAATGAAAGGAAGTATAAAGAAAAAGGAGAATAGAATCAGTAATGTATAAAATCCATGACTTAGGTATTTTTGTTCCCATATGAGTAAATAAGTATAAAGAAAAATAAGAAAACTTAATTAATTTTGATCAAAGTAGTAATACAAAATTAGCCAGAGTCTTTGATAGCATTGGTATGATACGTATTATATTGTAATACAAATAAAACTTATATAATTACTAACATTTGAAAAAAAAATAAATAATTTTCTCTTTTTAGGAATACAAAATTAAACAAAATCTTTCACTCAACATTTCAATCAAATATATACGTTTCTTTTGTGCACAACAACAAAATACTTTTTTTTTTTTTTTTTTTTCTTCTTCTTTTGCTTTCAAAAGTAGAAGAAAACACTTTCAACAAACGCTTGAAAATCAAGTAAATCATATAAAGAAAAAAAAAATAATAACATAATATTCAAATGAATTAAAACATAAGAACATTTTTTTTTTTTCATTTTAATCCATATAAATGAAAACATATTAAAATCTTTGTTCCCACTCCTCGTAAGTAATGATAGAATATTAGTACTAGAAATTCAATACAATGATAATCATTAATGTGGTATTGTTTTGTTTTTGTTTTTCATAATTTTTAACGGCAAAAAATCCTAAATTGTGAGGTGCAGTCTACTGTCTAATGTCAAATTACACTGTTACAAGTTTTAAGATCATGTCTGACACCTCTCTTATAAAGCTTCAAAAGAGCCAAAAATGGAGAGGACCGTTAATCTCATAGGTAAATAAATATAGGTACTGATATAATATAAGTTGAATGATTAAATTTATTAGTTTTAATCAACTAATGCTTTTTGATAATTGATGATATTTTGAACTTCTAATCGGTTCAACCCTTTAATTACAAGCTCTATAGTTTATATTAGAGGCTTTTGACTATCTCATTTAAAAATTAATTTGTGTTTAGTGAGGGAATCTATAACTTTTTTATAAAATTTGAAATAGCACCCCGCAAGTGACGGAACCAGAAACTATTATGAATAGGGGCCCAAGCCAAAAAAATGCTAACGACCAGTTGGCTAAAAAAAAAAAAATTTACCTTATAATTTTTTTGTTCTTACGAAGTAGGAGGAGGGCCATGGCCTATACCAGTCCCTCATTCCTCCATCCCTGTTCGTAAAATATATTTTAAGAACCGTTAACGTGAACAAAACGCCACTGTTGTACCTCAACAGTTTTTCCAAGTCATCACTTACAATTCTGCGCAACTTCCGTAGTTCTTTCATGATTTTAGTCTTCCGTGATTTCCAATCCCACTTGCACCTTTTTCGAAACACCATTAATTTAATGGCGCATGCGAGTAATTCCTTGTTTAGAAGTCTTCATCACTCGCACTAACAATGAGCAGTGAAATCACTACAAGAGAAAATGATTCAACCCGGCCAATTGCTTACTTTTAGTGTCGAATGACGACATTGATGACAACGGAGCTAGGAAGGGATCATAATAACCGTAATCAAGAACTAAATTCACCAAATCAAATTTGAAGGGGTTAAATTTGACAACAAACCTGAATTTAGAAAAACCAATTTATAATATATATATATATATATATATATATATATATATTGGAACTTGAATGTCCCAAGGACTAGGTTAGAAGGTTCTCGTTTGCAGAATTAAAGCTTGACTTCAGCAGACTTCATTGTATTGTGGAGAGAGTAGGTGTCGAAGACTCATATGCTCTTCAGCAGACTTCGTGGTCAGTGGTCACTGATCATGATCAGCCACTTGGCTCTCACAGCAACGTATTTGAAAATCTTCTCCATCTTGTCTAAGTGCTGAGACACGCTTTTCCCCTCTTGCATCTTGCTGGGACAAAAAAAAAAAAAAAAAAAAAAATCATTGCAAAAGAAACTTCTAAATTCTAAGGGATTATTTGAATCGCCACTTATTTTAAAAGTTCAACTTAATAGTAAAAGGTAATCAAGTCAATCACTACTTTAATACTAATATGTGAAATCTAACACCTGAAATATTTAGTTGAAATAAGATGAATTAACGAAAACACTATTCGAACTCACAACCTCTACTCTAGTATTTGGAGTTTTTTGCCATGATTTCGGAGAAAATTATTTGAGTGATCAACATCATTGATTTTGACTACATTAATGCAAGATTTTTGCATGTAGTTTCGTCGAACCAAGCTGAAAATTGAAAGGAAAATGACCAATGCCTACTTTTTTGGCTTTTCTATTGAATTTGAATGTCCCAACGGCTAGGTTAGACGGTTCTAGTGGCAAAATGCTTGACTTCAGCAAATTTCATTGTATTGTAGAGAGAGTTGCTTGCTGTCAAAGGCTCATATGCTCTTCAGCAGACTTTGTGGTCATTGATCATGATCACTCACTTGACTCTCACCACAGCAAAATTTGAAAAATAAGTTTAAACTTTTGGTATAAGTAGTAATTTAACACCAATTTTTTATGTGGCTTCTAGAATCTCCTGGTAATTAAATACGGGCTGTGATGCCTTACAGAAGAGGATATACTATTTTATTTTTATTTTTTATTTTTTTGGGATAAGTAATATTGGTTAAAAAAAAAAAAAAAAAACGAATATTAATATATTAACTAGTTAGATAATACTATTTATAGTTAAGTGTATATATATTAGAACATGGAGCATACAAGTGAAATTGAATTCCTGAGGACGGCCTTTTTGTTCTGTTTTCACTTCTTTTTTAGAATTTGTTTGTTATCTCTCTTTTTCTTATGCATCCAAGACTAAAATGACTAAAATTCAGTGATGTATAAAAATTATTCCGCAACTTAATGTATCAAAATGACTAAAATTCAGTGAGAGAGGCTATGTCGTGTGTGAAAATCATGAGAAATTAACTGTCACAATGGCCATATAAGTTGTGAGTTTTCACCGTAGACCAATAGTAAATGGGATATCAAACATTTAAAGTAATCAGGATCATTAATTATTTTATCCACAATGAAGATCACATTGAACACAAATTGAAAATATGAAAACTAACAAAACCTTACATTATTCAAATCTAAACTTGAGAAACCAAATTGATGAGACTCTAAAGTGATCGATATGCAATTTTAAAGAAGAAGATTATACACCTATCTTTTACTTGGTTCATGAATTGGAAATATGCAACTCTCCACTTATAACTAATAGCTAATGGACCATAAACTCCCCAAAAACCTGTAATGAAGCCAAGAACCACGCTAATTGGAAACCACGGAATTCTATGCCCATTGTCCTCATCCTGAATATCTCTTTTGTTGGTACCAATATGGGCACATTCATGTGGAAGTGGAGGGCCACAAAGTTCAGGGTTGCCCTCATATGCCGAGACATCAAAACTCTGGAACTGAGTGCCTGATGGTATTGGTCCATGCAAATTGTTGTTTGCGACACTAAAGTCATGCAAGAAATGTAGACTGCTTAGTGATTCTGGCATTTTTCCGGACAACCGATTTTCAAAGAGGTCTAATTCTTCCAAGTTTGTGAGCTCAGACAATTGGTCTGGAATGTTTCCTGAAAAGTTGTTACGACTGAGATCCAGAGCATGAAGCAGCTTCAAACGGCCAATCTCAATGGGGATGTTGCCACTAAGATTATTGCTTCCAACATATATTGAAGGGTATAGATTTGACAAAAAATTATACTGGGTAAAACTTCTTGTGTTAAGAAATATTGGTAAATCCAAATGGTTGCGGGCTACTGGAGCCTTTTGTGACACTAATGCTGGCAGTGCACAAAGTTCTTTTGGGAATTCACCTGAAATGAGGTTATCAGATAAGTCTAAAGCAAAGAGCCTTGGAAGAGACGATAACCAACTAGGAATTGAACCTGTGATACGATTCTCAGATAAAGTTAGATATTCTAGCTTCTTAAGCTTAGATATCCATGTAGGCAATTGACCAGTCATTTGGCATCCACCAAGACTCAAAACTTGAACATTTTCAAATCCACCAGAACCAAAATCATTGTCATCACCTGGCATTGCCTCGTGTAGAAAATTTCCTCCAACAAGGACTATGGTGAGTGGCTTGCAACGCATCAAAATCTTGATTGCATCTATGATATTGGTTAACCTATTGTCAACAAGTGAAAGGAAAGATAAAAATTTCAATTGAACCACCTCATGCGGGATATGTCCCACAAGTCGGTTTTTGCTGAGTCGAACTGCTTTTAAGGACTTGCATGAGAAAAGGCTAGCTGGCAAATTACCGGAAAAGTTATTTATCCCCAAATCAACTGTAGTAAGTTGATGAAGACCAGAGAAATTAAAGTTAGAGATGTCTCCTTCAAGGAAATTAAATCGTAAAATCAATGTTGTGAGATTTGTGCAATTCACCAAAGATGGGGGCAAAGAACCTATGAAGGAGTTTGTATGAAGGATTAGGTGCTTTAATTTGGAGAGCCTTCCAATATTCTTAGGGAGCTTGCCGCTCAGTTCATTTCCATATAATTCAAGGTTGGTGAGTTTGGCTAGGTTCACAATATCACTACTAATGGGTCCTGACAGATTATTGAATGGTAAGGAGATTTCTTCTAACCTAGTCAAATTGTATATATCATGAGGAAGCAATCCTAAGAGGGAATTAAAACCTGCTCGAAAAACCTTTAGTTTGGAACATGCCCCTAGTCCACTAGGAATTTGACCACTATGATTATTATGAGAGAAATCGAGTAACCTGACCAAGGAAGAATTCATGCAAGGAATGGAAGGAATAGGGCCCATGAAATTATTGTTGCTGACATTGAGCTCGATCAACTGCCATGCTCTTTGAAGGAATGAAGATTGGATTATCTCGCTGAAGTAATTGCTAGATATGTCAACAATTTGAATGGATATTGGTCAACCAGATATATCTCCAAATAGATGGTTGTAGCTCAAATCAAGGACTTTGAGTTGATTCAAGGACGAAAACAATCCTATAGGGAGGGGACCGGAAAGTGAATTGTTGAAGAGATTGAGGTGTGAAAGCTGTGTGAGGTTTCCAAGAGAGGGAGATATACTCCCACTGAGGCCTTTAGAAGGTAACCAAATATGGGTGACTCGATGTTTATAATCACAAGAAATGCCCTCCCACTGGCAACAATCAGTGGAAGACCAATTTAGTGGAGGAGAAGAAGTATGGTTGAAGGCTAAGGTCGAAAGAGAGTCGTGGTCTATTTGGTTGCAGGCATGATTCATGGAGAAAGTGCCGAAGAGAAACAAGGCGAAGAGGAGATGATAAGGCTTTAAATCTAGCATGGTTCTTCCTTAATATATCAAACCAGAAGAAAAATGGATATGAATTAGTCCTAAAATTACACCATATATATATATAGCTATGATCTGCAACTTTGCCCAAATGGTATGTGACGACCTGACAATTTGGTTCTGCCCAAATTGTGAGTCCAGTGCCGACATAATAAACATTGTCAATTATCTTAAGACTTTGGGTGCAAATTAAGATTCTTGCGTGTAGTTTCATCTGGTATGGTTTGGAAGCATGTATGACTTTCCGGCATGAAAATTCTGATGGGATTGACAAACTTTTTCCTTTCCCCTATCATTGAACCAAGCAAGGTGATAGGAAAATAAGGCAGCGACAACTTGTGAGCAAAACAAAAAAAGTGTCAGCGACAACTTTATAAGTGCATCGTTTCAACATTGGACCTTCCTGGCTGGCCGAAAAATTTGACCTGGAATGAAATTATACAAAAAATTTCAGGAGTTTGTAAGTCCTAAGGGATGACTCACAATGAACCACGCCATCTCATTGTACTACAAAAATAAAGAGAGAAAAGGTTGAGATAATTAGTTAAGACAAGATTAAGAAAATTAATTTGCAATAAACTTCGAACAATGCCCTCTTCACAAGGATATATAAGACAAGCTTTGAAGGTTAAGAGCTTATTTGGAATTGAGTTTGAAAAATAGAGTTTTTAAGTCAAAAGGGGTTTTTGAGTAAAACTTTATTTTTAAACTTTTGTCAAAAGGCCATTTTGGTAATTTTCAAACTTTTTGAACATTTAAAAACGCTTTTAATTTTTTTACTAAACGATTTTTGAGTATTAAAAGCACTTTTAAGCCCATCAAATACAATTCCAAACAGGCCATAAATTATAAATTGGTTTCTTTAACTACTCGTCATTTTTTATTTTTTATTTAGTGAGTAGGTTTGTTGTCAATTTTGATCGTTTTAAGTTTGAATTTGTCAATTTAGTTCATAGACTTTTAGATTACGTTATTGTGATCCCTCCCTCCCTCCTCTTCAATGTCGATATTCCACACTAAAAGCAAATATTTTCATTTTTTTTCCCAATTTATATTTTTAACCAAAAAAATGAAGAATGATAAAGCATAGAAGTGACATTGCATTTTCTCTCAGGACCATATCATGTTTCACATGTGCTTTTCTTATTTTATCTAACAGTACATCAAAATTATATATATATATATATATATATATATATATATATATTCAATTTGCAACATAAATTAGGCGAAATCATATAAGCAAGCTCTTGTGGGTGTGAATTATATATTATTCCTTTGGCCCAAAATGGTTGACCGTTGACCATCGGTGCTGTTGGTGGTAGCTTCACAGAAATTTCCAAAGCTAGGCTGGTCGAAATGTGTACGTTTTTTCTTTTGGTTGGAAATTTTTATATTCTTTTTCCCCGTAACAGTTTTATTTTAAAAACGGTGGGACCATGGGATCACATTGAACGAAAATTGAAATGGTCAAAACTAACAAAGCCATAAATTATTGAAATTAAAACTTGAGAAAGCAAGTTCGTGACTATCTCTAAACCAACCAGTTGACGAAGACTCTAAAGCCACCAATATGTAATTTTAAATTAGAAGATTAATATTTATTTTTTAGGTTGTCAAGAAAATGGAAATATGAAACTCTCCACTTATGGCTAAAAATTAATGGACCACAAATTCCCCAAAAACCTGTAAGAAAGCCAAGAACCATAGTAATTGGAAACCAAGGGATTCTAGGCTCATCGTCGTCGCTAAGAATGTCTCTGTCGTTACCAACAATATGGGCACATTCATGTGGAAGTGGGGGGCCGCAAAGTCCAGGATTGCCCTCATATGCAGAGGCATCAAAACTTTGGAGTTGAGTACCTGATGGTATTGGTCCATGCAGATTGTTGTTTGCAACACTAAACTCAGACAAAAAATGTAGACTACTTAATGATGCGGGTATTTCACCAGACAACTGATTTGCAAAGAGGTCTAATCTTTCCAAGTTTGTGAGCTCAGATAGTTGGTCTGGAATGTTGCCTGAGAAGTTGTTCTGACTAAGATCCAGACCAATAAGTAGCTTCAAATGACCAATCTCTATAGGAATGTTGCCGCTAAGACTGTTGTTTGCAACAAAAATTACTGGTCCCATGTTGGAGAGAGAATTGTACTGGATAGTACTTCTTGTGGCAAAAATTAGTAAATCCAATTTAGTGTTGTCAACTAAAGCCTTTTGTGACATTAATGCTGGCAATGCACCAAGGTCCTTTGGAAATTCACCTGAAAGGAGGTTATTAGATAAGTCTAAACGAAAAAGCCTTGGAAGAGTTGACAACCAACTAGGAATTGAACCGGTGATACGATTTGAATATAGATGTAGACATTCTAGTTTCTTGAGCTTAGATAACCATATAGGAAATTGCCCAGTTAGTTGGCAGCCACCAAGATCCAAATATCGAAGGTTTTTAAATCCATTGGAACCAACTGGCATTGTCTCATGTAGAAAATTTCCTCCAAGAAGGACAATGTTGAGTCTATTACAACGCTTCAAAATCTTGATTGCACCGGTGATATTGGTTAGGCTATTGCTAGCAAGTGAAAGAAAATATAGGAATTTCAATTGAAGCACCTCGGGTAGGATTTGCCCCTCTAGTCGGTTTTGGGCTAGTCGAATTGCGATTAAGGACTTGCATGAGTAAAGGCTTATCGGCAAGTTACCGGAGAAGTTATTAAAGCCTAAGTCAATTGTAGTAAGTTGATGAAGACTAGAGAAATTAAAGGTAGAGATGTCTCCTTCTAGAAAATTTTCTCGTAAAATCAATTTTACGAGATTTGTGCAATTCACCAAAGATGAGGGTAGAGAACCTGTTAAGGAGTTGGTATGAAGGATTATATGCTTTAATTTGGAAAGCTTGCCAATATTCGTAGGGAGGTTTCCGTTCAATTCATTTTCATATAACTCAAGGCTTGTGATTTTGGCAAGATTCTCAATGTCACTGCTAATGGGTCCTAAAAGATTATTGGAAGGTAAGGAGATTTCTTCTAACCATGTCGCATTGTATATATCATCAGGAAGTTTTCCTGAGAGAGAGTTAGAACCTGCTCGAAAAACATTTAGTTTGGGACATGACCCCAATCCACTAGGAATTTGGCCATCATGATGATTACGAGAGAAATCAAGGAGCTTGACAAAGGAAGAATTGATGCATGGATAGGAAGGAATAGGACCTGTGAAACTATTGTTACTGACGTTGAGCTTAGTCAACCTCCATGCTCTTTGAAGAAATGAAGATTGGATTGTTCCGCTGAACTTATTGCTAGATATGTCAACAATTTGAATGGAGGCAGGCCAACCAAATATATCTCCAAATAGATTGTTGTAGCTCAAATCAAGGACTTTGAGGTTATTCAATGAAGAAAACAAACCTTTACGGAGAGGGCCCGAAAGTGAATTGTGAGAGAGATTGAGGTGTGAGAGAAATGTGAGGTTTCCAAGAGCAAGAGATATACTCCCACTGAGGCCTTTAGAAGGTAACCAAATTTGGATGATTTGATGTTTATGATCACAAGCAATGCCTTCCCATTGGCAACAATCAATGGAAAACCAATTTAGGGGAGGAGAAGACATACCATTAAAGGCTAAGGACAAGAGAGAGTCGCGGTCTATTTGGTTGCACGCATGATTCGTGGAGAAAATGCCGAAGAGAAACAAGGTGAAGAGGAGACGAGGAGGCATCAAGTCATGCATCCTTCTTGTTTGATAACTCATACCAGAAGAATGAAAGGCAAAGTCGCAGAAGAAGCAAGAGAAAAAATGATGAACGTCTAAATCTTGTACAGTATACCTCTATTCGATCTATATAAGTTTGGCCAAATTGCAAGTATATATAATGAGGAGTTGTTTTGGTTAGAGATGAGATGTTGCCTACTTCGTTTTTGCTAGTGGGATTGCTTGGAGCCATTTGATTTCGGTTTTGCTTAGTCTTCTTGTTCAAAATTACTTTGAATCATAAAAAAATTATATATATGCTATTTATTTATTCTGACAACGATAAACCAACGGCATCTTTTCTTGTAACGCTGCTTATAAGGTTGCGTTTGGAATTAGATAACGTATGGTTTGTTTGATTTTTTTAATAAAATTATTTACTTAACAAGAAAAGTTCCCCTGTTTAGAGATCTTCGCAAATCCAAGTCAATCTTGCTGGCACTCCTCCTTTGACTTTCTTCCTAAACAAAAACAGCTGGCACCCCCACTTCTTTAACAATTTTTATCATGTTTATATATATACGTACATATCATGTTCGCCCTTCCTCTGTACGTTGCTTAGAAAAAAAAAAAAAATATATATATATATATATATAATGCTGTGCACATGAATCCTTGCATCCCGGCTAAAGCAAAGATGCTAATATCATCAGTTTACTCCTTTGATTTCTTGGAAAAATATTTGAGTTACCATCACTTGCGTGTGGTTTCGTACTCTTTTTTTTTTTTTTTTTTTTTAAGAGCAGCATAAAAGAGTAACGTTATACATATTATCACTTTTTTACACTTTTTTATTTTTTATTTTTTTTATATATATATATTTAATAATGATTTTAAAAACTACGTATAAATGTCGAGATCAAAATTGGTGTGAAGAAATGAAAGTATAGCATTACTTGAAGCATAAACATATGAATTTGTTGATCTTTCAACTATGATTAACGAAGTATAGAGAAATTTGCATCAACAAGATGCATTAAGTTTGCTGTACATAGATTCTTCATTTAGCAGATAAAAGGTGGATTTTCTTGCACTGAAAAACGCTATTTCTTCTCTTCAATTCCTATAAAATCAAGAGAAACGTTATAAGTACCAAATTTTTTACCAAGAGATGTGTACCAAAATCATGTGGAGTTTATTCATTTGTACCCATAGCATTTTTCTTAATTAATTGTTTTGATCTTTTCTCCAATAGATTATAGCTCCATGTCATTTTGATATCCATCTCTTTGTATAAGTCTTGATTCCCTAGCATTTCTCTGAAATAAATCAGTGGAATCTTAACCTTTTCCTTGGGGTAAAATCAAGCTTCACCTAGAGATTTTGTGTTAGGTTTGTTCCTCGCTTTTTTTTTTTTTTTTCTTTTCTTTTCTTTTTTTGTTCTAATGAATAATGAGATGTTTTACCTACATTTATATAGCCAATTAATCTAATAATCAGATTCCTCTTGCCGATTCTTTCCATTTTAATGGTTGGAATTTTTTTTTTTTCTTTTTTTTTGCGTGAAAGGATTTGAAATTTTAATTAATTAAATAATAATATTCTTGAAAGCTCATAACACAAACTATAGGACAATATTGCTTTTTTTATTTTTCCTTTCAAAAAATAGAAAGATGGCCACTTAATTCATTTAATTATAATCTAGCTATCTTACCGACTCACCCAACCAAGATTTATTTGTTTTTATACAATTTTCCATTTAAATAAATATTTTTTATGCAATTTCGTGTGACATATTCTTTTGCATTGCTTTAAGTATTGAATCACTTCATTTATTCCGATTGTTGATCAAGTTTATCTAAAATATTTACTTCAAATGTCTCTTTATCACTTCCAAAAATAATTTTTCTTTTTTAATTCTTCATTTCCATGAAAGCACATGCTTTAAGTGGCAACGGTCATAGTTTCAAAATTTAAAACTATTAAACAACACTTATTTTATTCAAATTACTTATGAATAAATCAATTTCGTACAATATATATGGGCTAAGACATAATCATCTTTTTGATTATACACCAAACTAAATAGTTTCAAACTTGGATAAAAATCCATGGCTTGCAAATTTATTAGAAAACTTATGCTAGTGATGAGGGAGTTGCTTATTCTTGTTCTCTTAAAAGTGCAAGCTAATGACTTTACTCATATCTCTTTCCATCCCTCTTCACCTCCCACACTGTCTCTTCATTTTCCTAAGCTTGATAAAGTTCAAATTAATGATTTTGCCCCTGAGTCATTTTTTCCTTCTCCACAACCCATCTGGTATCCTCAATCCTCTGAACTTGATGAAACACTACATACATGCATTGATATGTTTATTAAATTTTGTGATGAAAAATGGCTAGATCGCAGCTGGTCTAAAGATCACAAGCTTGGTTATGAATCTTGTCTTTTTCTAGGTTATTACACATGTTGGTGGAAACACAATGTCAAGGAGATGGTGAATTCCGAGCTTGCATCTTGTGTACAAAATTGTATAAAACATCAAACTAATGTTAAGACCTGTTTAGAAGAATGTCATGAAAGGCATTTGAAGAAACAATTAGATGTTATCTATACATAAAATTCCCGGCTTAAGGTCTACTAAAGATTTCTTAACTAATCTCTCTCTCTCTCTAGCTATTTGTTAGTCGCCAAATGGATTTGATATGGTTTGTTTCTTAAAATGCTTATCAATCTTTATATACAGTAAAAGAATACTTTCCAACTTTTATATATATTTTTTGACATGCACCAATAGAAAGTTTATCAGGTATATTTTAATTATTTTCATTCATTACAAACTATTGAACATTGTTTCTTCTACATGAATCTTAACTCGTATTAAAAGTTGTCATTTACACTTTGATGCAGAGTCCCACACAAATTCCAATTCCTTTGAAGGCCAAATAAGTTCATCAAAAATGATTGCCGCCAGACGTTTTGAGGCAAAATACTAGTGGCTTTGTCTTTATTATCTTATGACCATTTCAGTAAATTTAGAATGATAGAAGATAGAAGTGAAATTGCATTCCTGAGCATAGCCATTTTGTTCTGTTTTCACATTTCTTCAAGAGTTTTTTGTTCTCTCTCTCTTTTAAATGAGATTGAGAATATTCCTTTAGTGTATTTTAGAGGAGAATTTTTTTTTTGTTGGTTTGTTGTGAGTAGGTTTGTTGTCAATTTTGACCGTATAAAGTTTGATTGTGTCAATTTCGTTCATAGACTTTAGGTTACGTTTATTGTGATCCCTCCCTCCCTCCTCTTCAATGTCAATATTCAACACTAAAAGCAAAAGTAAAGGTGTAATTGTTTCTTGATCTTTTAAGTCTGGCTATGAAAAACCATTCTTTAAGGAACTCTGTTCTGTAGCACTAGCCCCAGGCAAAGGGCCAAAAAAAGGGTATTATCATGCAGGAAATTTTCATATTGACTATTCTGTCAATCATTTTAGAGAGAAAAAAAAAAAAAAAACGACGTTTTCTAAATTTGGAAAAAGGGAATGAATTTAATCATTTTTGTGGTCATGATTAAATAAGACAGGTATGAGCTTATGAAACAAATCATGTTCAAGTAAGGTCCTGATTCAATCATTTCTATCTGAAAAGAAAACCAGATTGTTTTTGTTTGTAAACAATTAAATTTCTATTTTGAGAACATCTGCTTGCTTACTTAAATCCAAGACTGTTTTTTGGTAAGTTACTTAAATCCAAGATGCATACAAAAGCTATGTAACTTCTGACATTTGGTCCTGCTGCAGATGAAAATAATAGCACAGCTAAATAACCCGTATATTGTGCAGTACAAAGATGCATGGGTGGAAAAGGTAGTCTATTAGCAAGGTGTTAGTTCTGTAATTTTACCCCAAAATCAGAATTAGATTAAAATTTTCCATTTTATTTTCATGAATTTAAGAAAACATTATAATTTGAAAATCATGTCCCCTGAACCTTATTATTGGGTTGGTTTTTGATTCATGTACTACAGGAATGCTATGTGTGCATTGTGACAAGTTACTGTGAAGGAGGAGATATGTAAGTAGCACTACTTAAAACCTTGAACTTAGCATATTAATCCATTGCTCATTGGTGAAAGAACTTTGACATGGAGCAAGGGTGTTCCTCTAAGCCAAGAGGCTCTTCACATTCTACAATAAACCTTAGCTCATATCTGATCAATGCTTCCACTGAAAATGCATCAGTAGAAGGTAAAGTCACACTTCCATGTGAAAATGGTCTTATCTCTCGTAAGCAAACAAAGAAAGAAGATATTTACGAATTGAATGGAGGTTCTAGTGACATCTCATCAATGAGTACGGTGACTTTGGATCATGGTAATGAAACAAGGATTGAATGGGACCCCCAAACTCGGCAAAGAGCAGAAGGTCTGGAGTCACTACTAGAGATCTGCTCAGATTTACTAAAACAGGAAAGGCTTGAGGAACTTGCAGGACTGTTGAGACCTTTTCGTGAAGAAGAAGTTGTGTCATCAAGAGAAACAGCAATTTGGCTGACACAGAGCCTAATGAATATTCGCAAAACTGGCAGTGCAGCTTAGCAGAAATGGAATTTGAATGGTTCATCACTTGTAATCTCATCAAGTAGACAAATTTTCTAGATTTCAAAAGCTAAGTTCACTTTCATAATCTGGAAATCATTGTAAAACATTTTAACCTTAATTTCCCCTTAATTTAACTCTTTGAAATTCCTTAATTCATATGTTTCTTGATGGATAATGAGATCTTTTAACTTAAATTTATAAAGCCAATCAGTCTACTAATCAGATGCCTTTTGATAGTTGGAAATTTTGGTTGATTTGGAGCTTTAGAAGAGATAATGATAAAGCATACAAGTGAAATTGCATTCCCGAGGACTGCCTTTTTGTTCTGTTTTCACATTTTTTGAAGAATTTGTTTGTTGTCACTCTTTTTATTATATGCATAGGAAAGCTATGCAACATATAATGACCAAATAAGTTGTGGCTTGTCATCACGGATCAACTGTAAATGGCATGACAAACAAAGTAACCAAGATTAATTAATTTTCTCCAAGACGATGATCACATTGAACGCAAATTGGAAATATGAAAACTAACAAAACCTTACATTATTCAAATTGAAACTCAGGAAACCAAATTGATGACAGACTCTAAAATGACCAATATGCAATTTTAAAGAAAAAGATTATACACCTACCTTTTAGGTTGTCCATGAATTGGAAATATGCAACTCTCCACTTATAGCTAAAAGCTAATGGACCACAAACTCCCCAGAAACCTGTAATGAAGCCGAGAACCACAGTAATATGAAACCATGGGATTTTATGCCCATTGTCCTCATCTCGAATGTCTCCCTTGTTGCTAACAATATGAGCGCAATCATGTGGAAGAGGGGGGCCACAAAGTTCAGGGTTGCCCTCATATGCAGAGGCATCAAAGCTCTGGAGTTGAGTGCCTGATGGTATTGGTCCATGCAAATTATTGTTTGCGACACTAAAGGCATTTAAGAAATGTAGACTACTTAGTGACGCTGGTATTTCGCCGGACAATTGATTTGCAGAGAGGTCTAATACTTCCAAGTTTGTGAGCTCTGAAATTTGGTTTGGGATGCTGCCTGAGAAGATGTTATGACTAAAATTCAGCACAGAAAGAAGCTTCAAACAACCGATCTCAATTGGGATGTTGCCGCTAAGATTATTGTTTGCAACAATAATTGCTGGTCGCAGGCTTGAGAGAAAATTGAGTTGTACAATCTGTCCAAAAGGACTGGGGCCAATAAATATTGGTAAATCCAAATGATTATGGTTTACTAGAGCCTTTGGTGACACTAATGTTTGCAATCCACAAAATTCCTTTGGAAATTCACCTGAAATGAGGTTGTTAGATAAGTATAAACGAAAGAGCCTTGGAAGAGTCGACAACCAATTAGGAATTGAACCTGTGATATGATTGGAATCTAGTTTCAAGACTTCTAGCTTCTTAAGCCTAGAGAGCCATATAGGTAGTTGACCAGTCAGTTGGCACGCAGCAAGACTAAACATTCGAAGATTTTCAAATCCATCAGAATCAACTATATTGTCATCACTTGGCATTGCCTCATGTAGAAAATTCCCTCCAAGGATGACAATGGTGAGTGTCTTGCAACGCGTCAAAATCTTGATTGCACCAGTGATATTGGTTAGCCTATTGAAAGAAATTGAAAGGAAAGATAAGAATTTTAATTGAAGCACCTCAGGTTGGATTTGTCCCTCGAGTTGGTTTCGAGATAGACGGATTGCGGTCAAGGATTTGCATGAGTAAAGGCTTATTGGCAAGTTACCAGAGAACTTATTATCTCCAAGGTCAATTACAATAAGTTGATGAAGACTAGAGAAATTAAAGGTAGAGATGTTTCCTTCAAGGAAATTGGATCGTAAGGTCAATTTTGTGAGATTTGTGCAATTCACCAAAGATGGGGGCAAAGAACTTGTTAAGGAGTTTTCATCAAGAAGTAGGTGCTTCAATTTGGAGAGCTTCCCAATATCCAAAGGGAGGTTGCCACTCAATTTATTGCCATATAACTCAAGGTTGGTGAGTTTGGCAAGTTTCACAATATCACTGCTAATTGGTCCTGAAAGATTATTGAAAGGTAAGGAGATCTCATCTAACCCAGTCGCATTGTATATATCATGAGGAAGCAAGCCTGAGAGAGAATTAAAACCTGCTCGGAAAACCTTAAGTTTGGAACACGCCCCTAGTCCACAAGGAATTTGGCCGCTATGATGATTATGGGAGAAATCGAGGAGGCTAACAAATGACGAATTGAAGCAAGGAAAGGAAGGAATAGGGCCCATGAAACTATTGTTGCTGACGTTGAGCTCGATCAACCTCCATGCTCTTTGAATGAATGAAGATTGGATTGTCTCACTAAATTGATTGCTAGATATGTCAACAATTTGAAGGGAGGCAGGCCAACCAAATATATCTCCAAATAGATGGTTGTAGCTCAAATCAATGACCTTGAGTTGATTCAAGGACGAAAACAATCCCTTAGGCAGAGGACCCAAAACTGAATTGTGGGAGAGATTAAGGTAGGAGAGATGTGTGAGGTTTCCGAGATAGGGAGATATACTACCACTAAGGCCTTTAGAAGGTAACCAGATATGGTTGACTCGACATTTACGATCACAATAAATGCCCTCCCACTGGCAACAATCAATGGAAGACCAATTTAGTGGAGGAGAAGACATACGGTTGAAGGCTAAGGACGAGAGAGAGTCGCGGTCTATTTGGTTGCAGGCATGATTGGTGGAGAAAATACCAAAGAGAAGCAAGGTGAAGAGGAGATGATAAGGCTTTAAATCTAGCATGGTTCTTCTTTAATATGTGAAACCAGAAGAAAAATGGCTATGAAGTAATCCTAAAATTACTCCATGTATTTATAGCTATGATCGGTAACTTTGCCCAAATGGTAAGTCACGACCTGATGGTTCTGTAGACGACAACTCTGCCCAAATTGTGAGTCCGGGGCCGACATAATTTCAAGTTCACTAGTACCGTCTTTTGATTTTGGGTCGAAATTAAGATTCTTCCCTGTAGTTTTCATGTGGTATGGTTTGGAAGCATGTATGACTGTCCGGCATGAAAATTCTGATGGGATTGACAAACTTTTTCCTTTCCCCTATCATTGAACCAAGCAAAGTGATAAATAGGAAAATAAGGGAGCGACAACTTGTGCGCAAAACAAAAAAAGTGTCAGCCACAACTTTAAAAGTGCATGGTTTCAACGTTGGACCCCTTTAGTCTTAACTAGTGGAATTTCTTCGAGCCATTTGATTTTGGGTGTTTCTATTGTAAGTCACTGTCGTTTGACATTGGCCTGCTACGATTTGGAAGCACGTATGGCCAAATCCAAAAAAAGATATTTATGATATTTTTTGGGTTTGGCCCTAGGGGGTGGCCAGACCACCCCCCAACCGGCCCTTAGGGGTGGCTTAGGGTTTTATTTGATTTTAATTTTTTGTTATTTTTATTTCGATTTTCTTTTTAAAATTTAAATAATATTTTATTATAGTGGGACACATGGCATGCTGTAAACCGTGGGATAAAAATAGACAGCTCAAATTGAGAATATGAGACTCATATTCTCCCAATAATGAGAAGCGATCCTAATCCTTAAAATTCTTGCTTTTAATGATGGTATTTTACTTCGCGCACAGGAAAACATACTAATTATATGACTTGGAATTCTGGAGTCTGAAAAAAATTATCATGAAGTGAAAGTTGGGAGGATAATGACTAAAACTAAAGACTTGGAAGGCATAGAAAGTATGACCAATGGCAGGATGCTTGACTTAGACTTTGTGGCAGGATGCATGACTTAGAGTCAAACTCCTTCAGCAGACTTGTTGTTTACTGGCGAATGGTGATGATCATGTAGTCATTTGACTCTCACATCACCAAATTTGAAAATCTTCTCCATCTGGTCAAAGTGCTGAGACGCACGCTTATGCCCTCTTGCATCTTCCTAGGAAACCAAAAAATCAGTGCAAAGATTGGTTGCATGCATGAACTGCGGAGAAAAGGCTGAAGAGAACAAGGTAAGGAGGAGATGATGAGGCATCAAGTCTTGCGTGGTTCTTGTTTGATATGCCAAACCAGAAGTAGCATAATAAATTGGTACAAATTTTTTGGGCCAAAGGAATGAAAAGCAAAGCTCCGAAAGAAGCAAAGAGAAAAATGAAGCACATCTTGCATATACCTCTCTATATGTTTGCCCAAATTGCAACTATATATATAAAGAGAAATTGTTTAAGTTAGAGATGAGATGTTAACTCTTTATTTATTTACTAGTGGATTTGCCATGAATCGTTGAAAGGTAATATTTTATATATTTATTTATGGACAAAGTTTTTCTTCAAATTGGGCTGGAAAGTTTCTTTCAACCTAGTCTATAAAAGTGACATATGTCTCTTTTTTTAATAATATGTAAGATGCACATGAATTTTTAATAAAATTTGTTCCAACTTTATCCCTGCTATTAAAAAAATATGTGCATCTCATATGTTCAAGGAACACATGTTACTTTTATAGACTAGGTTGAAAGAAATTCCTCCAACCCAGTTTTAAGGAAAACTTTGTCCTCCTTTATTTATTCTTAGAAAGATAACCAACGCCCCTTTTGTTGTGATTCTCCTTTAATTTTGAATTGATATATACATTTTCTTTTCCACCATGAAGTATGAAAAGCTTCTAAAGGACTAACATGAACCTTCTATAAATTTGGTTGATGGGAAGAGTCTTCTTGGTGCAAAGTGCTTCGGTCCATTGACTTTTCCACTTTTTGTTGCCTTTAAAGCTTGTTTACTTCGTTTGCTACCCTCCACTATCTAAACCCTTGAAAGTATTTAAACAGATAAATGAGTAATCCACAGAAATCACCCAAAAAAAAGAAAAGATTGTTGTGCAGCTAAGGTATGATCATGAGTATATAGGTCAATTTTACAACAAAACATGAAGAGATTCAGAAAGGGAAAAAAAATCCACCATGCCCCGAGTCCAAAAGGTGAACTCTAGAAAATAACAAAAATAAAAAAAGAAATGTTAGATTAATATAAATTAAATAATTACATTCATCTCTTCCTATGAGTTTAAAACTTTAAAATATAATTGTCATTCGCTTACACGTAAAGGAGATTGACATAATATAAATTAAATGATTAAAGTTATCACTTGCTATCCATTTAAGCCATGATTTAAAGAGAAATATAATGAGTAAAACAAAACCATGACTCGCATAAATTGGTTTGTGTAGATTCAATTTAATGAGTTCTTGACTTTAAAATTACGTTTGTTGTAGTCCCTCCCTCAGTCCTCGTCAACGCCAGTCGTCAACAGAAACAGAATGGTGGCGGTTGACAAGAGGTGGAGTATTTGGAGTTTTTTTGCCATGATTTCAGAGAAAATTATTTGAGTTATATCAACATCATTGATTTTGACTACATTAATGCAAGATTTTTTGCATATAGTTTCGTCGAACCAAGCTGAAAACTGAGAGGAAAATGACCAATGCCTACTTTTTTTGGCTTTTCTATTGAATTTGAATTCCCAAGGGCTAGGTTAGACGGCTCTAGTGGCAAAATGCTTGACTTCAGCAAATTTCATTGTATTGTAGAGAGAGTAGCTAGCTGTCAAAGGCTCATATGCTCTTCAGCAGACTTTGTGGTCATTGATCATGATTACTCACTTTACTCTCCTCGCAACAAAATTTAAAAATTAAGTTTAAATTTTTAGTATAAGTGGTAATTTAAATTTTTGGTATAAGTGGTAATTTAACACTAATCTTTCATGTGGCTTTTGGAATCTCCTGGTAAAGACGGGTTGTGATGCCTTACAAAAGTGGATATACTTTTTTTTTTTTTTTATATAAGTAACATTGGTTAATACAGAAAAAAAAAATTACGAATATTAATATATTAACTAGTTAGATAATACTATTTATAGTTAAGTTTATATTAGAACATGAAGCATACAAGTGAAATTGAATTCCAGAGGACTGCCTTTTTGTCCTGTTTTCACTTCTTTTTTTTTTTTTTTTTTTTAAGAATTTGTTTGTTGTCTCTCTTTTTATTATGCATCCAAGACTAAAATGACTAAAATTCAATGAGAGAGGCTATGCCACATCTGAAATTCTTGAGAAATTAACTGCACAATGCCCAAATAAGTCGTGGGTTTTCACCGCAGACCAATAATAAATGGCAGTCCCTAAGAGGTAGTTCAATTGGCTGGAGACCACGCCTAATGAAGTGAAAGAGTAAATGGCATAACAAACATTTAAAGTAACCAAGATCATTAATTATTTTATCCACAATGGGGATCACATTGAACACAAATTGAAAATATGGAAACTAACAACACCTTACATTATTCAAATCTAAACTTGAGAAACTAAATTGATGAGACTCTAAAGCGTCCAATATGCAATTTTAAGGAAGAAGATTATACACCTATCTTTTACTTGGTTCATGATTTGGAAAATATGAAACTCTCCACTCATAACTAATAACTAATGGACCACAAACTCCCCAAAAACCTGTAATGAAGCCAAGAACCACACTAATTGGAAACCATAGAATTCTATGATGCCCATTGTCCTCATCCCGAATATCTTTGTTGTTGGTACCAATATGGGCACATTCATGTGGAAGTGGAGGGCCACAAAGTCCAGGGTTGCCCTCATATGCTGAGACATCAAAGCTCTGGAACTAAGTGTCCAATGGTATTGGTCCAGGCAAATTGTTGTTTGCAACACTAAAGTCACGCAAGAAATGTAGACTGCTTAGTGATTCTGGTATTTTGCCGGACAACCGATTTTCAAAAAGGTCTAATTCTTCCAAGTTTGTGAGCTCAGACAGTTGGTCTGGAATGTTTCCTGTAAAGTTGTTACGATTGAGATCCAGAACATGAAGCAGCTTCAAATGGCCAATCTCAATGGGGATATTGCCACAAAGATTATTGCTTCCAACACATATTGAAGGGTATAGGTTTGACAGAAAATTGTATTGGGTAACACGTCTTATGTTAAAAAATATTGGTAAATCCAAATGGATGCGGGCTATTGGAGCCTTTGTTGACACTAATGCTGGCAATGCACAAAGTTCCTTTGGGAATTCACCTGAAATGAGGCTAGCGGAGATAAGTGTAAAGCAAAGAGCCTTGGAAGAGTCAATAACCAACTAGGAATTGAACCTATGACGATTCTTAGATAAAGTTAAATATTCTATTTTCTTAAGCTTAGATAGCCATGTAGGCAATTGACCAGTGAGTGGGTATCCACCAAGACTCAAAACTTGAACATTTTCAAATCCATCAGAACCAAAAACATTGTCATCACTTGGCATTGCCTCGCGTATTTAAATAGATAAATGAGTCATCTACAGAAAGCACCCAAAAAAAAAAAACATTCGTTGTTGTGCAGCTAAGGTATGAACATGAGTATATAGGTCAATTTTACAACAAAACATGAAGAAATTCAGAAAGGGAAAAAAATCCACCATGCCCCGAGTCCACAAGGTGAACTCTAGAAAAAAACAAAAATAAAAAGAAGAAATGTTAGATTAATATAAATTAAATAATTAAATTCATCTCTTCCTATCATCTTAAGATTTTGAAATATGACTTTGTCATTCGCTTACACGTAAAGGAGATTGATATAATATAAATTAAATGACTAAAGATATCACTTGCTATCCATTTAAGCCATGATTTAAAGCGAAATATAATGAGTAAAACAAAACCATGACTCGCATAAAGTGGTTTATGTAGATTAAATTTAGTTCTTGACTTTAAAATTACGTTCGTTGTAGTCCCTCCCTCAGTCCTCGTCAATGCCAGTCGTTCCACGCTAAAACAGAAACAGAATGGTGGCGGTTGACAAGTGGTGGAGTATTTTGATTTTTTTGCCATGATTTCGGAGAAAATTATTTGAGTTATCAACATCATTGATTTTGACTACATTAATGCAAGATTTTTTCGATGTAGTTTCGTCGAACAAAGAACTGGATTGATTGTCAAACGTACGTGTCCGAAATCAAATAAAACCATGCCAGATTTCCAAGCTGAAAATTGAGAGGAAAATGACCAATGCCTACTTTTCTCGGCTTTTCTATTGAATTTGAATGTCCCAAGGGCTAGGTTAGACGAACAAAAAAAAGAAATTCGTGTTGGAAAGTCACCGTGGTAGCCAAAATCCAATGATAGTGAGTTACAAAAGGAACACCCAAAATCAAATGGCTCGAAGAAATTACACAAGTAAAGACTAAAGAGGCAACATCGTATCTCTAACCAAAACAATTCTTTGTTATATATACTTGCAGTTTGGGCTAAATAATACAGAGCCATTTGCTTTTCTTGCTTCTCCGAGAACTTTGCCTTTCATTCCTCTCGTATGAGTTATCAAACAAGAAGCATGCAATACTTGATGCCTCATCATCTCCTCTTCACCTTGTTTCTCTTTGCCATTTTCTCTGCAAATCATGCGTGCAACCAAATAGAACGCAACTCTCTCTTGTCCTTGCCCTTTAACACTTCTTCTCCACCATTAAATTGGTCTTCTGCTGATTGTTGCTATTGGGAAGGTATTTCCTGTGATGATAAAGGTCAGGTCACCCATATTTGGTTACCCTATAAAGGCCTTAGAGGGAGTATGTCTCCCTCTCTTGGAAACCTCACATATCTCTCTCACCTTAATCTCTCCCACAATTCACTTTTAGGTCATCTCCCTAAGGGTTTGTTTTTGTCCTTGAATCAACTCATGGTCCTTGATTTGAGCTACAACCGTTTATTTGGAGAGATATCTGGCTGGCCTGCCTCAGTTCAAATTGTTGACATATCTAGCAATCAATTCAACAGGACAATCCAATTTTTGTTCCTTCCAAGAGCATGGAGTTTGATTGAGCTCAATGTCAGCAACAATAGTTTCATAGGCTCTATTCCTTACTATCCTTGCATCAATTCTTCCTTTATCAGGCTCCTCGATTTCTCTCGTAATCTTCATGATGGCCAAATTCCTAGTGGACTCGGGTCATGTTCCAAACTAAAGGTTTTGCGGGCAGATTTTAACTCTCTAAGAGGATTGCTTCCTCATGATATCTACAATGCGACATGGCTTGAAGAAATCTCCTTACCTTCCAATGATCTATCGGGACCCTTTAGCAGTGACATTGTAAACCTTACAAAACTCACCAACCAAGAGTTATTCGAAAATAAATTGAGCGGCAAGCTCCCTGCGAATATTGGAAATCTCTCCAAATTGAAGTACGTAATCCTTCAGACAAACTTCGTAACAGGTTCTCTGCCCCCATCTTTGATGAATTGCACAAATCTCATAAAATTGATTTTACGATTCAATTTGTTTGAAGGAGACATCACCACCTATAACTTCTCCACTCTTCCTCAACTTACTACTATTGATCTGGGGTTCAATACCTTTTTCGGTAACTTTCCAATAAGCCTTTACTCATGTAAGTCCCTAAGAGCCATTCGACTTTCCTACAATAGACTAGAAGGACAAATCCAACCAGAGGTGGCTCAATTGGAATTCTTGTCTTTCCTTGTACTTAGTTACAATAGGCTAACCAATATTACAGGGGCAATCAAGATTCTGATCCATTGCAAAACTCTCAGTGTAGTCCTTCTTGGAGGAAATTTTCTGTACGAGGCAATACCAACTGATGATAGTATAGTTAGTTCTAATGGATTTGAGAATATTCGGTTTTTGGGTTTTGGTGATTGCCAGCTGATGGGTCAATTTCCCATATGGCTATCTAAGATTAAGAAGCTAGAAGTTCTAAATCTAGTTTCCAATCGTATCACAGGTTCAATTCCTGGTTGGTTGTCAACTCTTCCAAGGCTCTTCGCTTTTGACTTATCTAATAATCTCATTTCAGGTGAATTTCCGAAAGAACTTTGTGCATTGCCAGCATTAGTGTTAGCAGAGACTCTAGTAGACAATAACTATTTGAATTTACCAGTTTTTTCCGCTAGAGATGGTACCCTTGGCCAATATAATGTTCTCTCGAACATGCGACAAACAATAAAAATTGCAAACAACAGTCTTAGTGGCAACATCCCCATTGAGATTGGTCATTTGAAGTTGTTTCGCCAGCTGGATCTTAGGCATAACAACTTCTCAGGCAACATTCCACACCAAATATCTGAGCTCGCAAACTTGGAATTATTGGACCTCTCTACCAATCGGTTGTCCGGTGAAATACCGTCATCACTAAGTAGACTGCATTTCTTGTCTCGATTCAATGTTGCAAACAATAATTTTCATGGACCAATACCATCAAGCACTCAATTACAAAGCTTTAATGCCTCTGCATATGAGGGCAACCCTGGACTCTGTGGTCCCCCACTTCCACACGAGTGTACCGATACTGTTAGTACCATCGAAGACATTGAGGAGGAGGAGGAAAATGGGCCTACAATCCCATGGTTTCCAATTAGTGTGGTTCTCGGTTTCATTGTAGGTTTTTGGGGAGTTTGTGGTCCTTTGCTTTATAAATTTATGTCAAACTAACAGTGTCTTTGGCCAGATTGCACAAAAGGTTTTAAGTATATGATATATTTCTTTAAAATTACATATCTGTCGCTCAATAGTTGTGATCAATTTGGTTTCTCAAATTTCAGTTTGAATGCTTTAGTTTGCATTGTTGCCCTGGATATTCCAGCAAAGTATAAGAAAGCTAAAGCAAATCAGTTCTTATTGAAACAAAATATGTTGTTGCAATTTTCTGCAGAAAACAGAGTAGAAAAACAGAGCAAAAAAAATCTGATTTTTATTTTTTCTTGTCTCTCGTTCTAGAAGCTAAGCTGCAGCTGCAGCTTCAGAGTTTAATCTTCTCATTATACAAACCCGGCTTTATGGTCAAATTTAATCAAACTGAGCAATTTTTAAGAGCTTATAAACAAATTCAGTGGAGAGAGCCATTAACATTATTCCTACAATGATATGGAAGAATACGACCGAAATGACGAGATATATGAATAAGAAGAAAGGCTAGTCGGGGTAGAGGTGTTACATGAGAGATATGAATGACAAGCTCAACACAGGCAAGATCTGATCTTCTTCATTGATTCGCAACATGCTTTCTTAGTGCAGTGGTTACACCAACCCAACAGTTGAGAGTGCCACGTCAGCATTGTTGAATGAATGTTTAATAGAATTTTCCAATTGTTAAATACTTTTGCATCAAACAACTTTGTGCACTTGAAGAA
>NC_081550.1:1994958-2008441 GCF_901000735.1 Corylus avellana
TTTTTATTTTTATTTTTATTTTTTTTATGAAAAAAAAAAAAAAAAAAAATTGGGGGTACAAAAATGGTTAGATGGCCAAAGGGGTGGCTATGGACACCCTGAATTTTTTTATAAAAAATAAAAATAAAATAAAATTAGAGGCAATATGGGAAGTTTTGGATACAATTGGTTAAATTGCAAAAATTTGGAACTTTGAGGGGGTGGATTGCAAAAATTGAAACTTTGTTGTTCGAATTGAAAAACGCTGTCAACTTTGAGGGGATAAACTATAATTTTCCCTAAATAATTCCTATAAAATGCCTAGGAGTAAACCAAACATAACTCCCAAGAGTATCTCAATTGGCTTGGAACGATGTCTCAAGAAACGAAAATTACTAGTTCGAATCTCGTCTTCTTCTTTCCCTTAAGGTCCATTACTTATTAAAAGAAAAAAGAATAAACTAAATATTAGAACTTCATATTCCCATAAGTACTTACCCTAAATTATCTTGTATGCCTCCCCATAAGTACTTACCCTAAATTGCAAGTAAATATAACCAAGCAATTGTTTTGGTCAGAGATGAGATGTTACCTCTTTAGTCTTTACTAGTGGTTTCTTTTCCTTCTTTTTTTTTTTTGACTAAGGATCGATCTTTCGTTTGTTGTTGAGATGAAGATATTGAAGTTTACGACTAAATTGTCAACCGTCTTTGACTTTGGGTAATTCATAATGGATAGAAATTTTCTTTCACCTACTCTCATAAATGACAAATGTCATTCAACATTTAATATTTTAACAGTTATTTAGTATTATTTCACTAATCTAAGTACCCTAATATTAATTTTTTAGAAACTCAAATATATTGAATGACACTTGTCACTTATTAGAGTAGGTTGAAACAAATTTCCGAAATTTGTATCCATTCATAATTGAAGATTGAAAGCTATATATATGCCACAAGATGGAGAAAATCCACATACCTCCCCAAACTACCATCTAATTGACAATGTCTTCTCCAAACTACCAAAAATTGTCAATGTTCCCCCAAATCCTCCTAATAACTAAACTACCATTAGTAAAATAAAAACAAAAAATGTTAAAACTTCTACAAGAAACCTAAAACTAATATATATATATAAGAAATTTTCATCCTTATAATTAAAGTTGGAGGTAAATGGAGTTTGGAGGGGCAAAATTAAAAAATTTATAGGTAAAATTATAATTTTTAAAAAATTTTAAGGACTTTTTAAAATTCTTTTGGGAAAACATGTAGTTCCACCCCTGTTCTTGATTCTTGAAGTCACCGCTACTCTAAGGGCTTGTTTGGAATTGCGTTTGAGGGGCCTAAAAGTGCTTTTAACATTCAAAAAGCCCGTTTGAAGAAAAACGTACTCGTTTGGTAAAAAAATTAAAAGCGCTTTTAAGGGTCCAAAAAGTCTAAAAATGACCAAAAAATACTTTTGGCAAAAGCTTAAAAATGAAGCTTTTGTTCAAAAGCTGTTTTTGACTTAAAATCTCTATTTCTCAAATGTAATCTCAAACAGGCTTTAAGAGTATTGATAGTAAATATAGGAAAAAAAAAATGTAGCTTCATCTCGCTAGTTATTTTAGCTAAAAAAAGAAAATGGTTAATTGCTACTTACAGTACTTAGCAAATTTGTTGAGAATTATAACTAAACAATCCATATATTAAACTAATAAAAAAAAATTAAAGAATTCACACTTAGCTAATCAAACGTTATTTTGGCTAGTTGGTCTGTAAATTTGGGTGAAAAATAACTCATATATATCTGGTAATTAGCTACTATTTAATTTTTTTTTTTTTTTGGCAAAGCTTTTGGATTCACCATTTCACTTTGAATCGCTTCATTATAATTCAAATGCAAAGGATCATACATATATATAGTTTTGTCACGTATGGGTGTAGATATAGTAGTTACTCTCCTCGACCAAATGAACAATTCTAATTTAAGGCGAATAATCTTGAATTTATAAGACTTATTACCCTGAATTAAATATAATAGAGCCATCTTTTCAATTCCGAAATTCAAAACACCATAGACAATTAAAGTTGTTCTACCTAGGCATATCATAGCTTAATTCTTTTTTCTTTTTCTTTTTTTCGAATGAAAGGACGAAATGATTTGGAAATTTTAAGTTCTTTTTCCCCAAATTTCAATTTGGCGGTTAGAGAACCACATTGAAGGCAAATTGAAAATAGGAAGACTAACAAAACCTTAAATTACTCATATTAAAACTTGAGAAACCAAATTGATGACAGACTCGAAACTAGCCAATTGATAACCGACTCTAAAACGACCAATCTGCAATTTTTAAAAATAAGATTATACACCTATCTTTTATGCTGTCCATAAATTGGAAATAAGCAACTCTCCACTTATAGCTATAAAGTAATGGACCACAAACTCCCCAAAAACCTGTAATGAAGCCAAGAACCACAATAACTTGAAACCATGGGATTCGAGACTTGTTGTCCTCATCCTCAATATTGCCTTTGTTGTTGCTAACAATATGGGTGCACTCATGTGGAAGTGGCGGGCCACAAAGTTCAAGATTGCCTTCATATGCAGAGGTATTAAAGCTCTGGAGCTGAGTGCCTGATGGTATTGGTCCATGCAAATTGTTGTTTGCAACACTAAAATGGGACAAGAAATTTAGACTGCTTAGTGATGTTGGAATTTCGCCAGACAATTGATTTGAAGAGAGGTCCAACCCTTCTAAGTTCGTGAGCTGAGACAGTTGCTTTGGAATGTTGCCTGAGAAGTTGTTATGACTGAGGTTCAGATAATGAAGCATCTTTGAATTGCTAATCTCAATTGGGATGTTGCCACTAAGATTGTTGTATCCAACTAATATTGCTGGTCGAAGGTTTGAGATAAAATTAATGTACTGGGTAGTAGTTGCTACTGTGACAAAAATTGGTAAATCCAAATAACTGCTGTTTACAAAAGCCTTTGGTGACACTAACGATGGTAATGCACAAAGTTCTTTTGGGAATTCACCTGAAATATGGTTATCAGATAAGTCTAATTGGAAGAGCCTTGGAAGGGTCGACAACCAACTAGGAATTGAGCCAATGAAACAATTGGAATATAGATTCAAGACTTGTACCTTCTTGAGCTTGGAAAGCCATATAGGCAATTGACTAGTCAGTTGGGATTCACTAAGACTCAAAATTCGGAGATTTTCAAATCCACCCGAACTAACTATAGTGTCATCACCTGGCATTGCCTCATGTAGAAAATTTCTTCCAAGGAGGACTATTGTGAGTGTCTTGCTATGCATCAGAATCTCAATTGTATTTGTGATATTGGTTAGCCTATTGTAAGCAAGAGAAAGGAAAGATAAGAAGTTCAATTGAAGCACCTCGGGTTGGATTTGTCCCTTTAGTCGGTTTCGGGCTAGACGAATCGCAATTAGGGACTTACATGAGTAGAGACTTATTGGCAAGTTACCTGAGAAGTTATTGGCCCCAAGGTCAATTATGGTAAGTTGATGAAGACTGGAGAAATTAAAGAAAGTGAGGTCTCCCTCAAAGAAATTCATCCGTAAAATTAGTTGTGTGAGATTTGTGCAATTCATCAAAGATTGAGGCAGAGAACTTGTTAAGGAGTTTGTATGAAGGATTATGTGCTTTAATTTAGAGAGCATTCCAATATTCCAAGGGAGCTTGCCACTCAATTTATTGCTATATAACTCTAGGTTGGTGAGTTTGGCAAGGTTCACAATGTCACTGCTAATGGGTCCTGAAAGGTCATTGGAAGGTAAGGAGATTTCTTCTAATCCTGTCGCATTGTATATATCATTAGGAAGCATACCTGAGAGAGAGTTAAAACCTGCCCGGAAAACCTTGAGTTTAGAACATGCCCCTAGTCCACTAGGAATATGGCCACTATGAAGATTATGCGAGAAATCGAGGAGACTAACAAATGACGAATTGAAGCAAGGAAAGGAAGGAATAGGGCCCATGAAACTATTGTTGCTGACGTTGAGCTCGATCAACCTCCATGCTCTTTGAATGAATGAAGATTGGATTGTCTCACCAAATTGATTGCTAGATATGTCAACAATTTGAAGGGAGGCAGGCCAACCAAATATATCTCCAAATAGATGGTTGTAGCTCAAATCAATGACCTTGAGTTGATTCAAGGACGAAAACAATCCCTTAGGGAGAGGACCCAAAAGTGAATTGTGGGAGAGATTAAGGTGGGAGAGACGTGTGAGGTTTCCGAGATAGAGAGATATACTGCCACAGAGGCCTTTAGAAGGTAACCAAATATGGTTGACTCGACTTTTACGATCACAAGAAATGCCCTCCCACTGGCAACAATCAATGGAAGACCAATTTAGTGGAGGAGAAGACATACGGTTGAAGGCTAAGGACGAGAGAGAGTCGCGGTCTATTTGGTTGCAGGCATGATTGGTGGAGAAAATACCAAAGAGAAGCAAGGTGAAGAGGAGATGATAAGGCTTTAAATCTAGCATGGTTCTTCGTTAATTTGTGAAACCAGAAGAAAAATGGCTATGAAGTAGTCCTAAAATTACACCATGTATATATAGATATGATCTGTAACTTTGCCCAAATGGTAAGTCACGATCCGATGGTTCTGTAGACGACAACTCTGCCCAAATTGTGAGTCCAATGCCGACATAATTTCAAGTTCACTAGTACCGTCTTTTGATTTTGGGTAGAAATTAAGATTCTTGCGTGTAGTTTTCATCTGGTGTGGTTTGGAAGCATGTATGACTCTCCGGCATGAAAATTCTGATGGGATTGACATACTTTTTCCTTTCCCCTATCATTGAACCAAGCAAAGTGATAAATAGGAAAATAAGGGAGCGACAACTTGTGGGCAAAACAAAAAAAAGTGTCAGCCAGAACTTTAAAAGTGCATGGTTTCAACGTTGGACCTCTTTAGTCTTTACGAGTGGAATTTTTCCGAGCCATTTGATTTTGGGTGTTTCTATTGTAAGTCACTATCGTTTGACTTTGGCCTGCTACGATTTGGAAGCACGTATGACTAATTTCCAACAAGAATTTCTTGTTTTTTTTTTCTTTTTGACTGAGGATCGATCTTGCATTGGTTGTTGAGATGAAGATATTGAAGATCAGGACTTAGAATTCCTCCAATTCAATATTTACGGCTACATTGTCAACTGTCTTTGACTCCTGGGTAATTCATAATTGAGGATTGAAAGCCATCTAAAGGATTACCAAACTACCATTTAGCCTCTGCATTATTGCCGTTGTCGTCCTTAATACAGTCCACTTCACATTATTGCCTTAGCCTCTGCATCTCCATATGAAAAAATCTCCACCATTTTATTTTAAAATAATGTTGTGTAATTTTTTTATTCCTTTACCCATGAAAAAAGAATTCATATGTTCCTGTTGTGGTTACTGTGGTGTGAGAATTTACACTAGCAGTGTATAACGGACGTAGTTTTTTGCAATGGTTATACTTGGTTAACATTTGGTTAATATTAATTAGGTGAGATGTAATGTATGGATTAGAGTTTGTCAAAGTGTTGATCTAAAATGGGTGTAAATCGAGTATATTAACTTGCTATCCATGTCCTAGATCTAATCTGCACGATGTAAATTTGTCCCTTAAATATAATTGTATATGGGTTAGTAAAAGAATATTGAAGTCATTTTATGACTTTGTAACTATCATAGCTTTTGGTTATGATTTTTCAGAACTTTATGTTCTGTGTTGTAAGAGTTTTATGCTAATAAAATTTCATCAATGGAAGTTTCAAATTTTTTTGAAAAAAGGTATATTTGAAAATAATTAGAGAAACTGGTTTTGGTTGCTTGACCAAAAGAGTGTTGGATTTCCTTTTTATAATACAATACAGATGACCATCTAAATGGTAAGTGTAGAATTACAATGGTAAGTGTATGAATGAGCGACAGCTAAAAGGAAAGCAATGAACCTAATACAACTATTGCTAAGATATTTACAGCCAAGGAAATTCAAATAATTCAGAATAAGGAAAGTAAGTATTGTAAACAAGGGAAATTGTCATCACTGGCTGTCAAGGTGATTTGATGAGTCCTCATCTGTCTCAACGTGATTCTCGAAGGGAGATGTAGGAGCTGCTGTGATTTGGTATTGTTGCTGATTTTCAGGGATACCCTTAACAATATTAACTTGCTTCTACTGCTGGAGTGAGCGCAAGAAAAATACTAGATTTTTCACTTCCCCACTCCCTTGATTTTCTGCAGAAACTTGGGGCAACGTTCTACGTTTGGCAAACAACTGCCCCCTTATCGATCTTCACTTTTCCCTGTCACCTTCATTTCAAAACTATTATCATATAATTTTATCTACTTTTTTTTTTTTTTTTTTTTGACCAAAAATTCAAATCTCGTTTCACATTTATATGACATCAATAACTTTTTATTAATATTCAAATACATGTTGAAATGGGTCAAACAGGTTGTGTTATGGTCGAAACGGGTTAAATATGTCGCATTTGAGTCTACACGAGTCAAACAGGTCGATCCGTTTATAACCCGTTTATTGAACGGTCGTATTGGTTCAACTTGAAGGGGATCAACGCATCCCATAAATGGGTGAAACAAGTATTTCAAACACAACCTTTTAATTTGCCATTAAATGTAGGGGAAAATGAGTAGTTTTGTCACGCCCCCAATTCCTCCTAACTCCACAAGAAGGAGATGCTAGTTTAGGTGTTTAAGATATTCATGGCATGTCTAATTTATAGTCTCTATAAAAAGGTAAGCTCACGAGCCCCAAAGAACGTCTTAATTATTTAATGAAAAGTTGTTTAAAGATTGCAACTTTTGATGGAGTGATGAGATTGATCATTAATCAAGTAGCTTTCTATTTCTTTATCTCATATTTTTAAGAAATGTCCCTTGGGATTATGATCTTCCAAACGCGCCATCATTAGCTTCATAAGTAATTTTTATCAAAATTCATCTAAATTTGTTGTTTCTATGGACATTTGAAGAGTTCCGAACAAAAATTCACTATGTATTAAATCGAGATCTTCCATTCAAAAGGCTGAAAGGGCATGATTCTATTATCAAGAATTGCGAGTATATAGAGTTGTGATAATTTCTTGTATTTTTTGCTATTTTATATCATAATTATAAGCACATGCATTACTCCCCATAATAACATTGTTTGAAAAGTTTATGTTTTGGTGCTAGAATATTATTTCCAGTCAAATCGTACTTTCATGTAGAGATCATGAGCAATATTCTTTTTTTTTCTTTCTATGTTATATTTCATAACGATATTGTTCTATTTTAATCTTGAGTTTTATTTTAATCACATTCTACCCATTCGTATTGATTAGAAGGTATTTTTTGGTTTTTGTTTTTTTAGTGAGTAGAAGGTTTCTTTTGTTAAAGATGAAACTATAGTCAATGAAATGAAATTATCCGAAACATGTGCTTTCATTAATTAAATGTATTTTGGCATTTTGATAGGCTCTTCACATGTACATACAAATACCAACCTTTCGAATTTTTATAATTTTTTATGCAAGTTGTTAATTAATTAAATTATAGCTCTCTTGGAAGCTCATGACCTAAACTATATATGAGACAATATTGCTTTTTTCTTTTCAAAAAATAAAAAGATGGCCACTTAACTAATTTATAATCTTATCTTACCCTTTCAAAATGTTTTTATTTTTATACAGCTTTCCATTTAAATAAATTTTCTTTATGCAATTTCGTGTGACCTTTACTTTGCATTGGTTTAAGTATTGAATCACTTCATTTATTCTAATCAGTATATTGCAAATGTCGTTTAATCACTCACAGAAATCCTTTTTCTTTTTTAATTCTTCATTTGCATGAAAGCAAGCACATGCTTTATATATATATCCTAAATATCCTAACATGCATATTTGTTATGCATTTCAAATCAATATTTTCAAAAAAAAATAAAAAAAAAATAAAAAAAATTGTATAGGTACCTTGATGTAATAACTAATAAATCATGACTAGGGGATTATCCCCTTCAGTCCATTTGAAACTAATTAAGTTCTTACCAATACACAAGTTTTACGGTAAAAAAAATGTTAACATAAAATATATATATATATATCAAAACAAATCTTAAAATACTAACAAAAAGATATTACTTAACCTAAAAAGCAGTTAATTGAAAATTGGTCATAGTTCCAAAATTTACAACTATTAAACAACACTTATTTGATTCAAATTACTTTATAAATAAGTCAGTTTTGTACAATATATAAGGGCTAAGCCATGGTCATCTTTCTTATTATACATCAAACTAAAAAGTTTCTAAAGTTAACAAAAATTTATGGCTTGCAAATGTATTAGAAAATTTGTGCTAGTGATGATGAAATTGCTTATCCATGTTCTCTTAAAAGTGCAAGCTATTTCTCATATCACTTTCATCCCTCTTCCCCTCCTACATTACCTCCTCGTTTCCTTAAACTTACTAAAATTCAAACTAATGACATTGACCTTACGTCTTTTTTTCCTTCTCCACAACCTATTTGGTATCCTCAATCCTCTAAACTGGATGAAATACAACTATATACATGCGTTGATAGGCGCATTAAATTTTGTGCTAAAACATGGCCAGATCGCAGCTTGTTTGAATCTCACAAGCTTGGTTATGAATCTTGTATTCTCGTCGGTCATTCCAAATGTTGGAGGAGGAACAATGCCCAAGAGATGCTGACTTCCGAGCATAGTTCTTGCCTAAGTAATTGTGTCAAACATCGAAGTGATATTAAGACTTGTTTCAAAGAATGTCATGAAGGCCATGTCAAGAAGCCATCATATGGCATTTATAAACAACATTCCTAGTTTAAGGTCTGCTAAAGATTTCTTAACTACTCTCTCTCTCTCTTTCTAGCTATTTGTTGGTTGCTCTCTCTCTCTCTCTTTCTAGCTTTTTGTTGGTCGCCAAATTGATTGGATACAATACAAAGATGGAAGCCACATTATCAATCTTCAAATACCGCAAAAGAAGACCTTTCAACTTTTATATATATTTTTGACATCAATAAATGGTTTATCATGTATTAGTTATTTTCATTCATTACAAAATGTTGAAGATTTTTTCTTCTACATGAATCCTAACTCGTACTAAAAGTTGAAATTTATACTTTGATGTAGAATCCCACACAAATTCCAATTCCTCAGGAAGGCCATCGTTAGAGTACTTGTGGCAAAGATAAGTTCATCACAAATGATTGGTGACAGAAGTCTTGAAGCAAAATACTAGTGGCAATTGCTAAAGGAGTTGCATGTTTATCTTTACTATCTTATCATTTCAATAAATTTAGTTGATGTTTGATCAACTACCGAAGTACCAACGTTTATCATTTGTTTTATTCGAGTAGTACTAGTGGTTAAGTTTATCAGATAAGAGGTTGATGCCTATATATATATATATCAATGTTACCAAGTTTATTTTTGTTGGAACAGTTTCCGGTCAGGTCAATACATGAGCTAGATAAATGAATACCATGCCAACAAAATAAAAAAGAAATAAGATAACTCTGATGCTTAACTTAATGATCTGTTTCTGAATGATAATAACAACTCTAAATTACAGATTCGTCCCTTTTAACAGGCTCTATATAAATTATGACCATTACTAGCTGGTGTTCTTATATATTTACAAATATCCAATTCTAATCATGGCCATGAGAATGACAATTTCAATACTATTTTATTTCACTTTATTCTATTTCTAATAAAAATTATTACTTTTTTTCTGATGGTATAGCCATTTCACTTACCATTCGTCTAGGAGATTAAGGACCGAAGGTCGTGTGAAACTCCAAAACAAAACCAACTTCAAAAGAAACATGGTTGGGGCCATGACAAGACATTAAAAAATCAAGTTATACGTCACACATGTTTATTGTTCTTTATCAATTTAAACTTTGGAATAAATGATTGTTTATAAAAGTAGTTAAGGCTCTGATTGCCGATGGACTCAAAAAAAGTCGCATACTATTTTTTTTCAAAATCAACTCATATTATTCTTATTTTTTACGTTACATCAATCACTTTTTATTATTATTCATATAAAAAAATCACTACAAAACTTTTTTTTTTTTTTTTACTTTTTCATATAAAACATTCGTACTCTTTTTTTACATCAATTAAATCTGCTACAGTTGCATGCTACTTCCAAAAGTTTATCTTTTACTATTCATGTCCAATATTCTTTCCTGCAATCCTTCATATTAAAATTCGAATCAGATCCCCTCCCAATATTGGGAGAATATGAGAGTCTCATATTCTTAATCTTAGCCGTCCATTTCTATCCCACGGTCTAAAGCATGCCACGTGTCCCACTATAAATTAAAAACTAAAATATTATTTAAATTTTAAAAAGAAAATCAAAAGAGAAATAATTAAAAAGTGAAATCAAATAAATAAATTTAAATAAAATAATTAAAAAATTCGGTGCCCGGCAACCCCATTGGGATGGCCAACCACCACCATCTGAGCCATGGGGGTGGCCATGGCCCCAAGGGGTGGTCCGGCCACCCCCTAGGGCCAAACCCAAAAAATATCATATGTGGGTTTGGCCCTTGGGGGTGGCCGGACCACCCTCAACCTGCCCTTAAGGGTGGCTTTGACTTTTATTTGATTTTAATTTTTTGTTATTTCTATTTTGATTTTTTTAAAAAAAATTAAATAATATTTTAGTATGTTATTATAGTGGGACACATGGCATGCTGTAAACCGTGGAATAAAAATAGACAGCTCAAATTGAGAATATGAGACTCATACTAAAATATTGAGATCATCATGAAGTGAAAGTTGGGAGGATAATGACTAAAACTAAAGACTTGGAAGGCATAGAAAGTATGACCAATGGCAGGATGCTTGACTTAGACTTTGTGGCAGGATGCTTGACTTAGACTCAAACTCCTTCAGCAGACTTGTCGGTCACTGGCGAATGGTGATGATCATGTAGTCATTTGACTCTCACATCACCAAATTTGAAAATCTTCTCCATCTGGTCAAAGTGCTGAGACGCACGCTTATCCCCTCTTGCATTTTCCTAGGAAACCAAAAAATCAGTGCAAAGATTGGTTGCATGCATGAATTGCAGAGAAAAGGCTGAAGAGAACAAGGTAAGGAGGAGATGATGAGGCATCAAGTCTTGCATGGTTCTTGTTTGATATGCCAAACCAAATGAAGCATAATAAATTGGTACAAATTTTTTGGGCCAAAGGAATAAAAAGCAAAGTTCCAGAAGAAGCAAGAGAAAAATGAAGCACATCTTGCATATACCTCTTTATATGTTTGCCCAAATTGCAACTACATATATAAAGAGAAATTGTTTAAGTTAGAGATGAGATGTTAACTCTTTATTTATTTACTAGTGGATTTGCCATGAATCGTTGAAAAGTAATATTTTATATATTTATTTATGGACAAAGTTTTCTTCCAATCCGGGTTGGAGGAGTTTCCATCAACCTAGTCTATAAAAGTGACACGTGTCTCTTTTTTTAATAACATGTAAGATGCACATGAGTTTTTAATAAAATTTATTCTAACTTTGTCCCTGCTATTGAAAACACATGTGCATCTCACATGTTCAAGTGATACATGTCACTTTTATAGACTAGGTTGAAAGAAATTCCTCCAACCTAGTTTGGAGGAAAACTTTGCCCTTTATTTATTCTGAGAAAGATAACCAACGGCCCCTTTTGGTGTGATTCTCCTTTAATTTCGAATTGATATATACTTTTTCTTTTCAACCATTAAGTATGAAAAGCATCTAAAGGACTAACATGAGCCTTCTATAAATTTGGTTGATGGGAAGAGTCTTCTTGGTGCAAAGTGCTTAGGTCCATTGGCTTTTCCACTTTTTGTCGCCTTTAAAGCTTGTTTACTTCTTTTGCTACCCTCCACTATCTAAACCCTTGAAAGTATTTAAACAGATAAATGAGTAATCCACAGAAATCACCCAAAAAAAAGAAGAAAAGATTGTTGTGCAGCTAAGGTATGATCATGAGTATATAGGTCAATTTTACAACAAAACATGAAGAAATTCAGAAAGGGAAAAAAATCAGCCATGCCCGAGTCCAAAAGGTGAACTCTAGAAAATAACAAAAATAAAAAGAAGAAATGTGAGATTAATATAAATTAAATAATAAATTCATCTCTTCCTATAATCTTAAGATTTTGAAATATGACTTTGTCATTCGCTTACACGTAAAGGAAATTGATATAATATAAATTAAATGATTAAAGTTATCACTTGCTATCCATTTAAGCCATGATTTAAAGAGAAATATAATGAGTAAAACAAAACCATGACTCGCATAAATTGGTTTGTGTAGATTCAATTTAATTAGTTCTTGACTTTAAAATTACGTTCGTTGTAGTCCCTCCCTCAGTCCTCGTCAACGCCAGTCGTCAACAGAAACAGAAACAGAATGGTGGCGGTTGACAAGTGGGGGAGTATTTGGAGTTTTTTGCCATGATTTCGGAGAAAATTATTTGAGTTATATCAACATCGTTGATTTTGACTACATTAATGCAAGATTTTTTGGATGTAGTTTCGTCGAACCAAGCTGAAAACTGAGAGGAAAATGACCAATGCCTACTTTTTTGGCTTTTCTATTGAATTTGAATTCCCAAGGGCAAGGTTAGACGGTTCTACTGGCAAAATGCTTGACTTCCGCAAATTTCATTGTATTGTAGATAGAGTAGCTAGCTGTCAAAGGCTCATATGCTCTTCAGCAGACTTTGTGGTCATTGATCATGATTTGATTACTCACTTGACTCTCCTCCAACAAAATTTAAAAATTAAGTTTAAATTTTTAGTATAAGTGGTAATTTAATACTAATCTTTCATGTGGCTTTTGGAATTTCCTGATAAAGACGGGTTGTGATGCCTTACAAAAGTGGATACACAACTTTTTTTTTTTATATATAAGTAATATTGGTTAATACCAAAAAAAAAAAAAAAATACGAATATTAATATATTAACTAGTTAGATAATACTATTTATAGTTAAGTTTATATTAGAACATGAAGCATACAAGTGAAATTGAATTCCTGAGGACTTTCACTTTTTTTTTTTGTTTTTTAGAATTTGTTTGTTGTCTCTTTTTTTATTATGCATCCAAGACTAAAATGACTAAAATCTAGTGAGAGAGGCTACGCCGCGTGTGAAATTCTTGAGAAATTAACTGCACAATGCCCAAATAAGTTGTGGGTTTTCACCACAGACCAATAGTAAATGGCAATCCCCAAAAGTATTTTAATCAGCTAGAGACCACGCCTCATGAAGCGAAGGTGTAGACATGTCAAAGAAAAAAATAGTAAATGGCATATCAAACATTTAAAGTAACCAAGATCATTAATTATTTTATCCACAATGGGGATCACATTGAACACAAATTGAAAATATGAAAACTAACAAAACCTTACATTATTCAAATCTAAACTCGAGAAACTAAATTGATGAGACTCTAAG
>NC_081550.1:2008541-2015524 GCF_901000735.1 Corylus avellana
CATCATTTTATAATAAAATGATGCTATTAGGAAAAAAAAAATCATCAATTTTTAATATTAATATGAGCAACTATGTAAACAACTACCAATTCGAGCCTTATACGAGCTGCTCACGAGCTTAACCGAACCGAGCTTGCTTCATTTAATATTCGAGCCAGTATTTGTGTTCACGAAATGCCTCATTTAATAATCGAGCTGAGCCCGAGCTCGCTCACGAGGGTTTCGCTCACTTAACACTCTTGGCCCCCTCAAACTACCACCCAATTGATAATGTCCCCCTTAAACTTTCAATTGTGACAATGTTTCCCCAAACATCAAAACATTGTCAATGTCTCCCTCAAGGCTAGCAAAAAGATAAAAATGCCCTTATAGATTTCTCAATAAGACAAAAATACCCCTATAAATTCGAAAGAAATAATTTTTTTTTTTAAACGAAAAATTTTAATTAAAAAAAAACGATTTATTTTTTATTTTTTTAAAATGGAAATTTGAACTTAAAAAAAAAAAGTTTCTTTAATTTTTTTTTCTTAAAATGAAAATTTTTATTCTTTTCAACGAAAATTTTCAATTTTTATAAAACAAATCAACATTTTTAATTTTTTTTCTTATCAAAAGGAATTTTTTTCTTTTTAAATTTGGCCACCCTTGATATATATATATATATATATATATATATATATATATATATTAGTTTTAGGTTTCTTGTAGAAGTTTTAACATTTTTTATTTTTTTTTTTATTTTACTAAGGGTAGTTTAGTTATTAGGAGGATTTGGGAGAACATTGACAATTTTTGGTAGCTTGGAGGAGACATTGTCAATTAGATGGTAGTTTGAGGAGGTATGTGAATTTTTTCCATCTTGTGGCATATATATAGCTTTCAATCCTCAATTATGAATGGATACAAATTTCGAAAATTTGCTTCAAGCTACTCTAATAAGCTACTCTAATAAGTGATAAGTGTCATTTAATATATTTGGGTTTCTAAAAAATTAATATTAGAATTCTTAGATTAGTGGAATAATACTAAATAATTGTTAAAATATTAAATGTTGAATGACGTTTATCATTTATCATAGTAGGCGACAGGAAATTTCTATCCATTATGAATTACCCAAGAGTCAAAGACAGTTGACAATGTAGTCGTAAATATTGAATTTGAGGAATTCTGAGCTCCTGATCTTCAATATCTTCATCTCAACAACCAACGAAAGATCGATCCTTAGTCTAAAAAAAAAAAAAAAAAAAGAAAAGAAATTAATGTCGGAAAGTCATATGTGCTTCCAAATCGTAGCACGCCAAAGTCAAACGATAGTGACTGACGTACAATAGAAACACCCAAAATCAAATGGCTCGAAGAAATTCCACTAGTAAAGACTAATCATC
Organism: Corylus avellana; assembly: GCF_901000735.1. Taxonomy (NCBI): domain Eukaryota; kingdom Viridiplantae; phylum Streptophyta; class Magnoliopsida; order Fagales; family Betulaceae; genus Corylus; species Corylus avellana. The sequence goes on from NC_081550.1 coordinate 2,009,927, forward strand.
TCTGGCAAAAACAATTGCTTGGTTATATTTACTTGCAATTTAGGGTAAGTACTTGTGGGGAGGCATACAAGATAATTTAGGGTAAGTACTTACGGGAATATGAAGTTCTCGAATTTAGTTTATTCTTTTTTCTTTTAGTAAGTAATTGACCTTAAGGGAAAGAAAAAAAGGGGATTTGAACTAGTAATTTTCGCTTCATGAGGCATCGTCCTAAGCCAATTGAGATACTCTAGGAGTTATGTTTGGTTTACTCCTAGGCATTTTATAGGAATTATTTATGTTATTTCTTCAAGTGCACAAAGTTGTTTGATGCAAAAGTATTTAACACTTGGAAAATTCTATTAAACATTCATCCAACAATGCTGACGTGACACTCCTAACTATTGGATTGGTGTAACCACTGTCCTAAGAAAGCATGTTGCGAATCAATGAAGAAGATCAGATCTTACCTGTGTTGAGCTGGTCATTCATATCTCTCATGTAACACCTCTACCCCGACTAGCCTTTCTTCTCATTCATATATCTCGTCATTTCGGTCGTATTCTTCCATGTCATTGTAGGAATAATGTTATTGACTCTCAAAACTGAATTTGTTTATAAGTTCTTAAAAATTGCTCAGTTTGATTAAATTTGCCCATAAAGCCGGGTTGTATGCAGCTGCAGCTGATAGAACGAGAGACAAGGAAAAATAAAAATCAGATTTTTTTGCTCTGTTTTTGTACTCTGTTTTCTGCACAAAATTGCAACAACATATTTTGTTTCAATAAGAACTGATTTGCTTTAGTTTTCTTATACTTTGCTGGAATATCCAGGGCAACAATGCAAGCTAAAGCATTCAAACTGAAAATTGAGAAACCAAATTGATCACAACTCTTGAGCGACAGATATGTAATTTTAAAGAAATATATTATATACTTAAAACCTTTTGCGCAATCTGGCCAAAGACACTGTTAGTTTGACATAAATTTATAAAGCAAAGGACCACAAACTCCCCAAAAACCTGCAATGAAACCGAGAACCACACTAATTGGAAACCATGGGATTGTAGGCCCATTTTCCTCCTCCTCCTCAATGTCTTCGTTGGTACTAACAGTATTGGTACACCCGTGTGGAAGTGGGGGACCACAGAGTCCAAGGTTGCCCTCATATGCAGAGGCATTAAAGCTTTGCAATTGAGTGCTTGATGGTATTGGCCCATGAAGATTGTTGTTTGCAACACTGAATCGAGACAAGAAATGCAATCTACTTAGTGATGACGGTATTTCACCGGACAACCGATTGGTAGAGAGGTCCAGTAATTCCAAGTTTGCGAGCTCAGATATTTGGTGTGGAATGTTGCCTGAGAAGTTGTTATGCCTAAGATCCAGCTGGCGAAGCAACTTCAAATGACCAATCTCAATGGGGATGTTGCCACTAAGACTGTTGTTTGCAATTTTTATTGTTTGTCGCATGTTCGAGAGAACATTATATTGGCCAAGGGTACCATCTCTAGCGGAAAAAACTGGTAAATTCAAATAGTTATTGTCTACTAGAGTCTCTGCTAACACTAATGCTGGCAATGCACAAAGTTCTTTCGGAAATTCACCTGAAATGAGATTATTAGATAAGTCAAAAGCGAAGAGCCTTGGAAGAGTTGACAACCAACCAGGAATTGAACCTGTGATACGATTGGAAACTAGATTTAGAACTTCTAGCTTCTTAATCTTAGATAGCCATATGGGAAATTGACCCATCAGCTGGCAATCACCAAAACCCAAAAACCGAATATTCTCAAATCCATTAGAACTAACTATACTATCATCAGTTGGTATTGCCTCGTACAGAAAATTTCCTCCAAGAAGGACTACACTGAGAGTTTTGCAATGGATCAGAATCTTGATTGCCCCTGTAATATTGGTTAGCCTATTGTAACTAAGTACAAGGAAAGACAAGAATTCCAATTGAGCCACCTCTGGTTGGATTTGTCCTTCTAGTCTATTGTAGGAAAGTCGAATGGCTCTTAGGGACTTACATGAGTAAAGGCTTATTGGAAAGTTACCGAAAAAGGTATTGAACCCCAGATCAATAGTAGTAAGTTGAGGAAGAGAGGAGAAGTTATAGGTGGTGATGTCTCCTTCAAACAAATTGAACCGTAAAATCAATTCTATGAGATTTGTGCAATTCATTAAAGATGGGGGCAGAGAACTTGTTAAGAAGTTTGTGTGAAGGATTACGTACTTCAATTTGGAGAGATTTCCAATATTCGCAGGGAGCTTGCCGCTCAATTGATTTTCAAATAACTCTAGGTTGGTGAGTCTTGTAAGGTTTACAATGTCACTGCTAATGGGTCCTGAAAGATCATTGGAAGGTAAGGAGATTTCTTCAAGCCATGTCGCATTGTAGATATCATGAGGAAGCAATCCTGAGAGAGAGTTAAAACCTGCCCGCAAAACCTTTAGTTTCGAACATGACCCGAGTCCACTAGGAATTTGGCCACCATGAAGATTACGAGAAAAATCGAGGAGCCTGATAAAGGAAGAATTGATGCAAGGATAGGAAGGAATAGAGCCTGTGAAACTATTGTTGCTGACATTGAGCTCAATCAAACTCCACGCTCTTTGAAGAAACAGAGATTGGATTGTCCCGTTGAACTGATTGCTAGATATGTCAACAATTTGAACGGAGGCAGGCCAGCCAGATATCTCTCCAAATAAATGGTTGTAGCTCAAATCAAGGACCATGAGTTGATTTAAGGACAAAAACAAACCCTTAGGGAGATGACCTAAAAGTGAATTGTGGGAGAGATTAAGGTGAGAGAGATATGTGAGGTTTCCAAGAGAGGGAGACATACTCCCTCTAAGGCCTTTATAGGGTAACCAAATATGGGTGACCTGACCTTTATCATCACAGGAAATACCTTCCCAATAGCAACAATCAGCAGAAGACCAATTTAATGGTGGAGAAGAAGTGTTAAAGGGCAAGGACAAGAGAGAGTTGCGTTCTATTTGGTTGCACGCATGATTTGCAGAGAAAATGGCAAAGAGAAACAAGGTGAAGAGGAGATGATGAGGCATCAAGTATTGCATGCTTCTTGTTTGATAACTCATACGAGAGGAATGAAAGGCAAAGTTCTCGGAGAAGCAAGAAAAGCAAATGGCTCTGTATTATTTAGCCCAAACTGCAAGTATATATAACAAAGAATTGTTTTGGTTAGAGATACGATGTTGCCTCTTTAGTCTTTACTTGTGTAATTTCTTCGAGCCATTTGATTTTGGGTGTTCCTTTTGTAACTCACTATCATTGGATTTTGGCTACCACGGTGACTTTCCAACACGAATTTCTTTTTTTTGTTCGTCTAACCTAGCCCTTGGGACATTCAAATTCAATAGAAAAGCCGAGAAAAGTAGGCATTGGTCATTTTCCTCTCAATTTTCAGCTTGGAAATCTGGCATGGTTTTATTTGATTTCGGACACGTACGTTTGACAATCAATCCAGTTCTTTGTTCGACGAAACTACATCGAAAAAATCTTGCATTAATGTAGTCAAAATCAATGATGTTGATAACTCAAATAATTTTCTCCGAAATCATGGCAAAAAAATCAAAATACTCCACCACTTGTCAACCGCCACCATTCTGTTTCTGTTTTAGCGTGGAACGACTGGCATTGACGAGGACTGAGGGAGGGACTACAACAAACGTAATTTTAAAGTCAAGAACGAAATTGAATCTACATAAACCACTTTATGCGAGTCATGGTTTTGTTTTACTCATTATATTTCTCTTTAAATCATGGCTTAAATGGATAGCAAGTGATATCTTTAGTCATTTAATTTATATTATATCAATCTCCTTTACGTGTAAGCGAATGACAAAGTCATATTTCAAAATCGTAAGGTGATAGGAAGAGATAAATTTAATTATTTAATTTATATTAATCTAACATTTCTTCTTTTTATTTTTGTTATTTTCTAGAGTTCACCTTGTGGACTCGGGGCATGGTGGATTTTTTTCCCTTTCTGAATTTCTTCATGTTTTGTTGTAAAATTGACCTATATACTCATGATCATACCTTAGCTGCACAACAATGAACGTTTTTTTTTTGGGGTGACTTCTGTAGATGACTCATTTATCTAGTTAAATACGCGAGGCAATTCCAGGTGATGACAATGTTTTTGGTTCTGATGGATTTGAAAATGTTCAAGTTTTGAGTCTTGGTGGATACCCATTGACTGGTCAATTGCCTACATGGCTATCTAAGCTTAAGAAAATAGAATATTTAACTCTATTTGAGAATCGTCACAGGTTCAATTCCTAGTTGGTTATCGACTCTTCCGGTGCTCTTTGCTTTACACTTATCTTTGATAGCCTCATTTCAAGTGAATTCCCGAAGGAACTTTGTGCATTGCTAGCATTAGTGTCACCAAAGGCTCCAATAGCCCGCATCCATTTGGATTTACCAATATTTTTTAACATAAGAAGTGTTACCAAATACAATTTTCTGTCAAACCTATACCCTTCAATATGTGTTGGAAGCAATAATCTTAGTGGCAATATCCCCATTGAGATTGGCCATTTGAAGCTGCTTCATGTTCTGGATCTCAATCATAACAACTTTATAGGAAACATTCCGGACCAACTGTCTGAGCTCACAAACTTGAAAGAATTAGACCTTTTTGAAAATCGGTTGTCCGGCAAAATACCAGAATCACTAAGCAGTCTACATTTCTTGCGTGACTTTAGTGTTGCAAACAACAATTTGCCTGGACCAATACCATTGGACACTTAGTTCCAGAGCTTTGATGTCTCGGCATATGAGGGCAACCCTGGACTTTGTGGCCCTCCACTTCCACATGATAGTGCCCATATTGGTACCAACAACAAAGATATTCAGGATGAGGACAATGGGCATCATAGAATTCCATGGTTTCCAATTAGTGTGGTTCTTGGCTTTATTACAGGTTTTTGGGGAGTTTGTGGTCCATTAGTTATTAGTTATGAGTGGAGAGTTTCATATTTCCAAATCATGAACCAAGTAAAAGATAGGTGTATAATCTTCTTCCTTAAAATTGCATATTGGACGCTTTAGAGTCTCATCAATTTAGTTTCTCAAGTTTAGATTTGAATAATGTAAGGTTTTATTAGTTTCCATATTTTCAATTTGTGTTCAATGTGATCCCCATTGTGGATAAAATAATTAATGATCTTGGTTACTTTAAATGTTTGTTATGCCATTTACTATTTTTTTCTTTGACATGTTTACACCTTCGCTTCATTAAGCGTGGTCTCTAGCCAATTGAACTACCTCTTAGAGACTGCCATTTATTATTGGTCTGCGGTGAAAACCCACGACTTATTTGGGCATTGTGCAGCTAATTTCTCAAGAATTTCACATACGGCATAGCCTCTCTCACTGAATTTTAGTCATTTTAGTCTTGGATGCATAATAAAAAGAGAGACAACAAACAAATTCTAAGAAAAAAAAAAAAAAAAGTGAAAACAGAACAAAAAGGCCCTCAGGAATTCAATTTCACTTGTATGCTTCATGTTCTAATATAAACTTAACCATAAATAGTATTATCTAACTAGTTAATATATTAATATTCGTAATTTTTTTTTT
>NC_081550.1:2015624-2064694 GCF_901000735.1 Corylus avellana
TTGTACGTCAGTCACTATCGTTTGACTTTGGCGTGCTACGATTTGGAAGCACATATGACTTTCCGACATTAATTTCTTTTCTTTTTTTTTTTTTTTTTTAGACTAAGGATCGATCTTTCGTTGGTTGTTGAGATGAAGATATTGAAGATCAGGAGCTCAGAATTCCTCAAATTCAATATTTACGACTACATTGTCAACTGTCTTTGACTCTTGGGTAATTCATAATGGATAGAAATTTCCTGTCGCCTACTATGATAAATGATAAACGTCATTCAACATTTAATATTTTAACAATTATTTAGTATTATTCCACTAATCTAAGAATTCTAATATTAATTTTTTAGAAACCCAAATATATTAAATGACACTTATCACTTATTAGAGTAGCTTATTAGAGTAGCTTGAAGCAAATTTTCGAAATTTGTATCCATTCATAATTGAGGATTGAAAGCTATATATATGCCACAAGATGGAAAAAATTCACATACCTCCTCAAACTACCATCTAATTGACAATGTCTCCTCCAAGCTACCAAAAATTGTCAATGTTCTCCCAAATCCTCCTAATAACTAAACTACCCTTAGTAAAATAAAAAAAAATAAAAAATGTTAAAACTTCTACAAGAAACCTAAAACTAATATATATATATATATATCAAGGGTGGCCAAATTTAAAAAGAAAAAAATTCCTTTTGATAAGAAAAAAATTAAAAATGTTGATTTGTTTTATAAAAATTGAAAATTTTCGTTTTTTTTTTTTTAAATAAAAATTTTCGTTGAAAAGAATAAAAATTTTCATTTTAAGAAAAAAAAATTAAAGAAACTTTTTTTTTTTAAGTTCAAATTTCCATTTTTAAAAAAAAAAAAAAAAAAAATCGTTTTTTTTTTAATTAAAATTTTTCGTTTAAAAAAAAATTATTTCTTTCGAATTTATAGGGGTATTTTTGTCTTATTGAGAAATCTATAAGGGCATTTTTATCTTTTTGCTAGCCTTGAAGGAGACATTGACAATGTTTTGATGTTTGGGGAAACATTGTCACAATTGAAAGTTTAAGGGGGACATTATCAATTGGGTGGTAGTTTGAGGGGGCCAAGAGTGTTAAGTGAGCGAAACCCTCGTGAGCGAGCTCGGGCTCAGCTCGATTATTAAATGAGGCATTTCGTGAACACAAATACTGGCTCGAATATTAAATGAAGCAAGCTCGGTTCGGTTAAGCTCGTGAGCAGCTCGTATAAGGCTCGAATTGGTAGTTGTTTACATAGTTGCTCATATTAATATTAAAAATTGATGATTTTTTTTTTTTCCTAATAGCATCATTTTATTATAAAATGATGCATATCCTCTCTCTTGGAAACCAAGTGCCTTACTGTATTGATTCAAGCTCCATACTCGGCTAGCTAGGCTAAATAAATGCTCATATGTAATCTGGCTTCTTGAGCCGTTTAAGTACTTGAAGTTTAAACTTATAATAAAATTAAATTAAATTAAATTAAATATAAGAGCCAACTCGCAAGCTAGCTCGACTCGACTCAACTTATTATGAGGTCGAGCTCGAGCTCGATTTTTTGGCTCGTATTTGAGCTCGAGTAAAATTTAAATGAGCCAAGCCCAAACAAGGGAAGCTCGATTAGGCTCGGCTCGTTTACGCCCCTAGAGGGGGGTATACGGACTTTACCTTATAAATATATTTGGCCCTTGGGAAGTCTTATGCAAGTGCTTAGGGATATTAGGTCCAATGGATTTTCAACATCTCATTAGCCTCTGCATTATTGCCGTTGTCGTCCTGAATACAGTCCACTTCACATTATTGCCTTAGCCTCTGCATCTCCATGTGAAAAAATCTCCACCATTTTATTTTAAAATAATGTTGTGTAATTTTTTTTGTTCTTTTTCCCAAGAAAAAATAATTCATATGTTCCTGTTGTGGTTACTGTGGTGTGAGAATTTACAGCAGTGTATAACGGACGTAGTTTTTTGCAATGGTTATGCTTGGTTAAATCGATTCTATTTTAATCTTGAGTTTTATTTAAATCACATTATACCACTCGTATTGATTAGAAGGTATTTTTGTTGAATTCAATAGCATTTTGATTCTATAATGATGCTTCTTTTACCGTGAACTTGCGCATGTACGTACGTACCTTTAAAGATAAACTATAGTCAATGAAATGAAATTATCCCTACTGCCTCCGAAACATGTGCTTTCATTAAATGTACGTATTTTGGCGTTTTGATAGGCTCTTCACATGTACATACGAATATCAACCTTTCGAGTTTTTATAATTTTTTATGCAAGTTGTTAATTAATTAAATCATAACTTTCTTAGAAGCTCATGACCTAAATTATGAGACAGTATTGCTTTTTTCCTTTCAAAAAATAAACATATGGCCACTTAATTAATTTATAATCTTATCTTACCCCATCAAAATATTTTTATTTTTATACAGCTTTCCATTTAAATAAATTTTCTTTATGCAATTTCGTACATGTGACCTATTATTTTGCATTGGTTTAAGTATTGAATCACTTCATTTATTGTAATCATTATATCAAATGTCGTTTAATCACTTACAGAAATCCTTTTTCTTTTTTAATTCTTCATTTGCATGAAAGCAACACATGCTTTATTTATATATATATATATATATATATATATATAGCATGTCACTTTTATAGATTAAGTTAAAGGAAATTCATTTAATTCAATTTAGAGGTAAATTCTGTCGGAGACTGTAACTCCTTTTTTTTTTTTATCATTTTTTAACTCCATTTCAGTATCCTTGAAGAAACACTGAACCACATGAAGACGTAAGTATCTTATTCTTCTTATAACTCCAAAAATATTTCTGAACTTGAAACCCACATACGGCCACGGGTTGTACGTCATCAATCATTCATGCAGATTGCAGCACCTTCTAATTAAATTTCTCGATTTAAAAGAAATTTTTATCCTTATAATTAAAGCTGGAGGTAAATGGAGTTAATTTGGAGAGGCAAAATTAAAAAATTTATAGGTAAAATTATAATTTTTTTAAAAAAAATTGGGAAAACATGTAGTTCCACCCCTGTTCTTGATTCTTAAAGTCACCGCTACTCCAAGAGTATTGATAGTAAATATAGGAAAAAAAAAAAAAAGTAGCCTCATCTCGCTAGTTATTTTAGCTAAAAAAGAAAATGGTTAGTTGCTACGTACAGTGCTTAACAAATTTGTCGAGCATTATAACTAAACAATCCATATATTAAACGCAAATTGAACACAAATTGAAAGTAGGAAGACTAACAAAACCTTAAATAACTCATATTAAAACATGAGAAACCTGTTACAAAAAAAAAAAAAGAAAAGAGAAACCAAATTGATGACAGACTCTAAACTGGCCAATTGATAATCGACTCTAAAACAACCAATCTGCAATTTTTAAAAATAAGATTATACACCTATCTTTTATGTTGTCCATAAATTGGAAATAAGCAACTCTCCACTTATAACTATAAAGTAATGGACCACAAACTCCCCAAAAACCTGTAATGAAGCCAAGAACCACAATAACTTTAAACCATGGGATTCGAGGCCTGTTGTCCTCATCCTCAATGCCTTTGTTGTTGCTAACAATATGGGCGCACTCATGTGGAAGTGGCGGGCCACAAAGTTCAAGATTGCCTTCATATGCAGAGGTATTAAAGCTCTGGAGCTGAGTGCCTGATGGTATTGGTCCATGCAAATTGTTGTTTGCAACACTAAAATGGGACAAGAAATTTAGACTGCTTAGTGATGTTGGAATTTCGCCAGACAACTGATTTGAAGAGAGGTCCAATCCTTCTAAGTTCGTGAGCTGAGACAGTTGCTTTGGAATGTTGCCTGAGAAGTTGTTATGACTAAGGTTCAGATAATGAAGCATCTTTGAATTGCTAATCTCAATAGGGATGTTGCCACTAAGATTGTTGTATCCAAGTAATATTGCTGGTCGCAGGTTTGAGATAAAATTGTACTGGGTAGTACTTGCTATTGTGACAAAAATTGGCAAATCCAAATAACTGCGGTTTATTAGAGCCTTTAGTGACACTAATGATGGTAATGCACAAAGTTCTTTTGGGAATTCACCTGAAATATGGTTATCAGATAAGTCTAATTGGAAGAGCCTTGGAAGAGTCGATAACCAACCAGGAATTGGGCCAGTGAAACAATTGGAATATAGATTCAAGACTTCTACCTTCTTGAGCTTGGAAAGCCATATAGGCAATTGACCAGTCAGTTGGGATTCACTAAGACTCAAAACTCGGAGATTTTCAAATCCACCCGAACTAACTATAGTGTCATCACCTGGCATTGCCTCATGTAGAAAATTTCTTCCAAGGAGGACAATTGTGAGTGTCTTGCTATGCATCAGAATCTCGATTGCATTTGTGATATTGGTTAGCCGATTGTAAGCAAGGGAAAAGAAAGATAAGAATTTCAATTGAAGAACCTCGGGTTGGATTTGTCCCTTTAGTTGGTTTCGGGCTAGACGAATCGCAATTAGGGACTTGCATGAGTATAGACTTATTGGCAAGTTACCTGAGAAGTTATTAGCCCCAAGATCAATTACGGTAAGTTGATGAAGACTGGAGAAATTAAAGAAAGTGAGGTCTCCCTCAAAGAAATTGATCCGTAAAATTAGTTGTGTGAGATTTGTGCAATTCATCAAAGATTGAGGCAGAGAACCTGTTAACAAGTTTGTATGAAGGGTTAGGTGCTTTAATTTAGAGAGCATTCCAATATTCCAAGGGAGCTCGCCACTCAATTTATTGACATATAACTCTAGGTTGGTGAGTTTGGCAAGGTTCACAATGTCACTGCTAATGGGTCCTGAAAGGCTATTGGAAGGTAAGGAGATTTCTTCTAACCCCGTCGCATTGTATATATCATTTGGAAGCATACCTGAGAGAGAGTTAAAACCTGCCCGGAAAACCTTGAGTTTAGAACATGCCCCTAGTCCACTAGGAATATGGCCACTATGAAGATTATGAGAGAAATCGAGGAGACTAACAAATGATGAATTGATGCAAGGAAAGGAAGGAATAGGGCCCATGACACTATTGTTGCTGATGTTGAGCTCGATCAACCTCCATGCTCTTTGAAGGAATGAAGATTCGATTGTCTCACTAAATTGATTGCTAGATATGTCAACAATTTGAAGGGAGGCAGGCCAACCAGATATATCTCCAAATAGATGGTTGTAGCTCAAATCAATGACCTTGAGTTGATTCAAGGACGAAAACAATCCCTTAGGGAGAGGACCCAAAAGTGAATTGTGGGAGAGATTAAGGTGGGAGAGACGTGTGAGGTTTCCGAGATAGGGAGATATACTGCCACTGAGGCCTTTAGAAGGTAACCAGATATGGTTGACTCGACTTTTACGATCACAAGAAATGCCCTCCCACCGGCAACAATCAATGGAAGACCAATTTAGTGGAGGAGAAGATATACGGTTGAAGGCTAAGGATGAGAGAGAGTCGCGGTCTATTTGGTTGCAGGCATGGTTGGTGGAGAAAATACCAAAGAGAAACAAGGTGAAGAGGAGATGATAAGGCTTTAAATCTAGCATGGTTCTTCTTTAATATGTGAAACCAGAAGAAAAATGGCTATGAAGTAGTCCTAAAATTACACCATGTATATATAGCTATGATCTGTAACTTTGCCCAAATGGTAAGTCACGACCTATAGTTCTGTAGACGACAACTCTGCCCAAATTGTGAGCCTAGTGCCGACATAATATCAAGTTCACTAGTACTATCTTTTGATTTTGGGTGCAAATTAAGGTTCTTGCCTGTAGTTTCATCTGGTATGGTTTGGAAGCATGTATGACTTTCTGGCATGAAAATTATTCTGATGGGATCGATTGACAAAGTTTTTCCTCCACCATGTATCTATCAGCACTCTTTTCACGCGTGAATGAACCAAGCAAAGTGATAGGAAAATAAGGAAGCGACAACTTGTGGGCAAAACAAAAAAAGTGTCAGCCTCAACTTTAAAAGTGCATGGTTTCAACTTTCAACGACGTTGGACCTTCCGATCGAACAACTTACTGGCCGAAATATTTGACATATCATGGAAAATTGAAAGTCCAGTGTGGACATAATTTCATGAAAAAAGTAATCTAGTTCACAATCTTTTTCGTTGGTGCAAGTGCTTACAGACATTATGTCCAAAGGATTTTCCATATTTCGTTGTCGGAGGTGATGACTAAGGAATGAGTATTTTAGGTCAACTTTACAAGAAAATACGAATACTTAAGAAAGAGGAAGAAAAAAAAAATTCCAAACGGAAAATTCAAGAAAATAACAAAAATAAAAAGGAGAATAGAATCAGTAAAACATTAATTGCCACGAGTTAGGTATTAAATAGAACATGAATACACAAAATATGGTTAAATATAATTTAGTTTCTGTAAATTCATGAAGCATGTTGTCAATTTTAACCCATTTATGTAATTTAATCATGCTAAGGTTATAGAGGACCTCGAACCATGGTTAAGGTAATTAAGCTAGATTTAATCATGCTAGCTAGTTGTTCATAAGAGAAAAATGCAAAATTAGTCCTTGTGATTTACCTGATTTACAATTAACTCTCTATGGTATCGAAATGAACTCAAAGGTCCTTGAGGTATGCCAAAAATATAATTTAGTCTCTACAATCAAATTTCGTCCACTAATTTAACAAATTCCCTTAGTATGACACTGACTTAAATAGGACAAGTATCACAATTATATTGGCTCTAATGTTTTACGCTATTAGAATCTGTTAAGTCAATGAACAGAATTTGACTGTAGAGACTAAATTATTTTTTTAGCATACCTCAGAGATCTTTGAGTTCATTTTGATACTACAATGAGTTAATTGCAAATCAGGTACACCACAAGGACTGAATTTATATTTTTCCCTTGTTCATAATAATAATATTAAATGCAGCTGTGCGAGATAAAATCATGAGGCACTAATTGTAAAATGATGGTGGCCGGTGACATTTAGCAAGCGAAAACAAGAACAAGATTCTCTCTGGTTTATTTGAACCAGAGAGTATCCCATTAGTCATAATAGAAGGGTATTTTTGTCATTTCATTTTTTGAGAGGATAAAAATGGATCTCCACTATAACTGACTGGATATTCTCCAGTTCAAATGAATTGGCGATGATCCTAATTCACAAAAACATGATTTTCTAATCAAGTCTAAATAAATTATGACCATTACTAACCGTTGTTCTTAAATTAATTGTAAAATATGGATTGAGATTCCCTAGAATTTCTTTAAATTTTAGATTCTCAAATTCATAAATCTCAACTGTCCAACTTATCTAAGTGTTTAAAATAAGCCATGTTTTAGCATTTAATGAGAAAGCTACTAAACCTAAGTTTCCTTGAAGGTAGCTTCCTCATTAAATTTTCTCATTAAATGTTGAAATATGACTTATTTTAGACGCTTAAATGAGAGGATCTGGATCCCCTCCCATTGGATGAAAAATTGGAGATTTTCCAATTGATCATCATGGCCATCCATTTTCATCCAACAGCGTGTCCCACTAAAAAATAAATAATAAAATAATAATTAAAATAATTTTTTTGTAACAGGGTGGCCGACCACCAACAGCCATGGGTGACTTTAAGTCACCCCAAGGGCCGGTTGGAGGTGGTTCGGACACCCCCTAGGGCCCTAGGGGGTGGCTTCGGCCACCCCCAAAGACCGATTGGGGGTGGCTAGGGCCTAGCTAGGGGGTGGTTCAGCCAACCCCTAAGGGCAAAACCCAAAAATTACCACCCTCTAAGGCAATGGGGGTGGCTTCGGCGACCCCTAATCAGCCCTTGGGAGTGGCTTCAAGCCACCCTATGGCTTAGCTGGGGTGGCCGACCACCCCGTATTTTAAAAAAAAAATTATTTTTATTTTTTATTTTTATTTTTATTTTATTTTTAAGTTAATTAATATTTTATTATTTATTTTTTAGTGGAACACGTGGCGTGGTATGGACTGTTTGATGAAAATGGACGGCCAGGATGATCAATTGAAGTCTTTAATTTCTCCTCCAATGTGAGGGGATCCTGATCCTAGATAAGATGAGCGGCTGAAATTTATGAATTCGATAATTTCAAATTTAAAGAGAATTCTATGGAATCTCAATCCGTAAAAAATAATGTTGCTTTCTAACTAATGGCAGGCTTTGAATGAGAGAGAATATATATATATATATATATATATATATATATATATATTAGAGATCTATAATTTGTGCAAATCACTGGCATAATTTCGGGGCAACAAACCTTGTGTGCAATTTGGCCAAATGTTGTAGGCATTATTAAATTATCACTTATTTCAAAAATTTAAGATGATAAAAAAAAATGTGCATTTAATCATTTTTTAATAGTATAACACACTCTCTCTCATGTGTAATAAAATATCTAACTAAAATGGAGGGATTATCATTCATTAGTGCGACTTATAATACTTTCAAAATAAATGGTAGTTTATAAAGATGGTTAAACAACTTTCAAAAGGTTTATCTTTTAAGATTACTGAATTTCCAGTCCAATATTCTTCCCTGCAATCCTTCAAATTAAAATTCTTGCTTTTATTGAACTTAATGACTTGGACTTGGAATTCTGGAGTCTGAAAGAAATCGTGATGAAGTGAAAGTTGGGAGAAAAATGACCAATGCCTATGTTTTTTTGCCCTTGGCTTAGACTCAGACTTGTTGGTAGCTAGCGAATGGTGATGATTAGTCAAATTCTTGCTTTTATTGAACTTCATGACTTGGACTTGGAATTCTGGAGTCTGAAAGAAATCCTGATGAAGTGAAAGTTGGGAGAAAAATGACCAATGCCTATGTTTTTTTGCTCTTGACTTAGACTCAGACTTGTTGGTCACTAGCGAATGGTGATGATTAGTCATTTGACTCTCACATCACCAAATTTAAAAATCTTCTCCATCTGATCAAAGTGCTGAGACACGCTTATCTCCTCTTCCATCTTCCCATGAAACCAAAAAATCAGTGCAAATTTGAATCCTTCATGTGATGATTGGCAGCGTTGACAGAGACCGATTTAAGGGGGGATTGACAGTGACACTGGTCCCTCCTAAATTACGGAATAGGGTCCTTTGACAGTTAATTATAGTTGAGGTTTATTTTTGTCTTTTCATTTTTTTAGGGGGGACAAAAATATTTCACTATAACTAACTAGATATTCTCCAATTCAAATGAAATAGAGAAAATCTTAATTCCCAAATTACAAGAAAAAAAAAATTAAGGCAAAAAAAATATTAAGGTAAAAAAATAATAATCTAAGGTATTTTTTGCCAATTGGTCTCTCTTCAAAAAAATTTTGCCCTCGATTCCCCCAAATTTAAAGTTGGCTCCATCCTTGAGTGTTGAGGAGGAGTTTTTTTTTTTTTTTTTTTTTTTTTTAAAGGGGAAAACATTCCATACTCATTCATTGATGACAAGTTCGCGAGCAAAAGCTCTTACAAATAGAGCAAAAAGCTCTGAAGCAAATTATAGTCGAAGCTACAAGGTTACGGACGTCAAAGATATAAACATTACAATCTAACATTCAAGACCTATCAATGACATCAACATCCGCTAATTCATGACTAGTCTTCAGTTTTAACAACAAATCTGTTTCAAACAAACTAAATCCAATGCATAGGTAGCTCTTATTCCTCGCCCTACGAGCAGAAAACCCCATGCTGAAACTCATTCTCATCGACCCGAAAGTCAGGATACCGTTCACATCCACAACCCAATTGTCTATACCAAAAACAAATACCTCACAGATCATCAACCGAGCAGATCAAGATAGAGGATATAGCCTTATTACAAGCAAAAAACACAATAACAAAAACCACAAGAAAAAGAAACAACCGGCAGAAAAAGTACAAGATAAAAACTGGATAAATAAATACAAGGGAAAATAGACAAAAGCCAAAAAAACCACAAAAACATAAAACGGCGCCGGAAGAAAACAGGCCTTAAAGAGAGGCGACCAGAAGGCAACGCAAGGAGGCAATGGACGTAGAGCCAAGGGGAAGAGCGTGTGTTGACGTGAATCTGACGAGGGACGGTAGATCGGGCTTAGACCAGTCCGATCCATGAGCCAAGCCACAACCGAAAAATGACCCGGCGGAGCTGAGTTCAGGGGCCGAAGGAGAGGGGCTAAAACAAAAACGGGACAAAATGAGGGGAAAGAGGCAGAAAGGGAGGGGAAAAAAACACCGCACAAGGAGTTAGGAGGCATCAAGTAAATAGTCTAGCTCACAAGGTGAAGAGGGAGAGGGGAGGCAGCAAAGGATGAGGGGAGGAGGCGGAGAACCTCTTCTTGTGCTGCGCTCTCTGCTAGAAGAAGAAACCCTAGCAGAGGGGGGAAGGAAGAAATTTTTTCATTTTTTTATTTTTTCTCTTTTTTGTTGGGGAAGAGTTACAGAAGAATATTGGTTGCATGAATGAATTGCAAATAAAGGCTTAAGAGAAACAACACCAAGTCATGCATATGGTTCCTGTTTGATGTGCCAAACCAGAAGAAGCAAGAGAAAAATGAAGCACATCTTGTATATAATTTAATCACTATTCTATAGGATTATTTGCTTACATTCTAATTATTAAATTATTATTTATCTCAAAAGCTTAATTGGATAGGAAGAGATGATCAATTGAATAATTTAGGCTCCGTTTACTTGACGTAAAATGGTTTTTAGAAAACGATTTCCGCATTTTACTGTGTTTACTTTGACGTAAAATAGTGGTCAACGAAAAATATTTTCCTTTTAACCGAAAATTCTTCTATAATTTTCGGAAAATGATTTACGGTTTTCAAAACCGTAAATCATTTTCTGACTTTAAGCATCTCATTCTCAAATCGACGGACCTTGCCAAGACACGCCTAGAACCTCGCGGGGACTTGCATGGGACCCACTCGGGACTTGACCGAGACTCGTCCAGGACCAACTCGGGTCCCCACCAAGACCTGCCTAGGACCCAACCAGACTTGAATGGGTCTCGCCCAAACTTGCTCAAGACCCGCCCGGGACTTGCCCAAGACCTGCCAGAGACTTTATCGGGACCCACCCGAAACTTGACTGGGACTTGACTAGAACCTGCTTGGGAGTTGCCCGGGACCCGGCCAGGACTTGTCCAGGACGTGATCAAAACTTGACTGGGACCCGACCGGGACTTGCCCGAGACCTGCACGGGACCCACTCGGGACTTGATTGAGACCTGACTGGGACCCTACCGGGACCCACCCAAGACTTGATCGGGACTTGCCCGAGACTTGACGAGGACCTCACCGGAACTTGACCAAGACCTGACTGGAACCCCGCTGGTACCTACCTGTGACCAAGCTGGAACCCACCAAGGACTTAACCCGGACCCGCCCGGGACTTGACCGGGACCCAATTTGGACTCCACCGGGACCTACCCGGGACGCCGCCGCGACTTGCACAAGATTTGACCAGGACACGCCCAGGACTTGACTGGGACCTGAAAAATGACCATATATGTGGTGAGATGTTTCATTTTGCCCTTTCTTATTTTGGTTCCCTTTTTCAGGGCGTTGCTGTTGCACTTCCTGTTTATTTTGCAACACAGAGGTGAGAATTTTTACGGTAGCAATTAATTCAGCTTTCTAAAAGCATAATTATATATATAGTGAGTGTAATGATTGTATTCTAAATATTCTAGTATGCATATTTGTTATGCATTTCAAATCAATATTTTCTAAAATAAATAAAAATAATAAAAAAAAATTGTATAGGTACCTTGATGTAATAAATCATGACTAGGGGATCATCCCTTTCGAGAAATGCTAGGGAGCCAAACAATTGAATCCAAAAAAAAAATTCAAACTGACGTGGTAGACCATGAGTCGTAGACAAAGGGAGAAATAATTGCATTTTTTTAATTTAAAAACCATTGCCACGTTAGTTCGAAAATTAATCTGAGTTCATTTGTTTGGCTCTCTAGCACTTCTCAAGCTTTACTCCTTTGAAACTAATTAAGTTCTTACCAATACACAAGTTTTACTGTAAGAAAAATGTTAACATAAAAAAAAAAAAAAAAAAATAAAAAAGAGATATGATAGGAGCTCAATTGAGCCCCATTTAAGACCCAACTTTTACTTACTTGGTACAAAGTCACATAAGAGTTGTGCTAGGTTTAAAATTAAACTTTGGGTTAAATACCTCAAACCCCCCTAGGGTTTATCAACTTTATTTTTTCCCCCCTGGGGTTTCACTTTTATCACAGGACCCCCCTGGGGTTTTGATAAAGGACCAATTTAGTCTATCCGTTAGTTGACCGTTAAGACTGACACGTGGACCAATAAGATATTGACACGTGGCACCTATTTAATTTTTTTTAATTTTTTTTTTAAAATTAACAAAAAAAAAGAAAAGAATCGGCCACCCCCAAATGGCCAAGGGGGTGGCCGAGCCACCCCCAGTTTTTTCCTTTTCTTTTCTTTTCTTTTTTTTTTTTAAAAAAAAAATACATTTTTTTTGTTAATTTTAAAAAAAAATTAAATTAAATTAAATATGTGCCACGTATCAGTCTTAACGGTCAACTAACGGATAGACTAAATTGGTCCTTTATCAAAACTCCAGGGGAGTCCTATGATAAAAGTGAAACCCCAGGGGGAAAAAATAAAGTTAGTAAACCCTAGGGGGATTTGAGGTATTTAACCCTTAAACTTTTCCAAAAAAAAAAAAAGTTTAAAATTAAAATTAAAATTTC
Organism: Corylus avellana; assembly: GCF_901000735.1. Lineage (NCBI taxonomy): Eukaryota > Viridiplantae > Streptophyta > Magnoliopsida > Fagales > Betulaceae > Corylus > Corylus avellana. The sequence continues at coordinate 2,028,381 of NC_081550.1, forward strand.
AAAAAGACAAAAGACAAAAAAAAATATATATATATATCCACAAAAGTTGGGTCTTAGATGGGGCTCAGTTGAGCCTCTATCATATCTCAAAAAAATATTTCAAAACAAATCATGAAATCCAAACAAAAAGATATTACTTAACCTAAAAAGCAGTTAATTGAAAATTGGTCATAGCTACAAAATTTACAACTATTAAACAACACTTAATTGGTTCAAATTACTTTATAAATAAATCAGTTTTGTACAATATATAAGTGCTAAGCCGTGGTCATCTTTTTTATTATACTCAAACTAAAAAGTTTTTAAAGTTGACAAAAATCCATGGCTTGCAAATGTATTATAAAACTTGTTCTAATGATGATGAAATTGCTTATCCATGATCTCTTTCATGTGCAAGCTAATGACATTTCTCATATCACTTTCCATCCCTCTTCCCCTCCTACCTTGCCTCCTTGTTTCCTTAAACTTACTAAAATTCAAACTAATGACATTGGCCTTACATCTTTTTTTTCCTTCTCCACAACCTATTCGCTATCCTCAATTCTCTGAACTTGATGAAATACAACTATATGCATGCATTGATACGCATATTAAATTGTGTGATGAAAGATGGCCACTCCACAGCTTGTTTGAAGCTCACATGCTTGGTTATGAATCTTGTGTTCTCTTCGGTCATTACAAATGTTGGAGGAGGCACAATGCCGAAGAGACGTTGACTTCCGAGCATAGTTCTTGCCTAAGTAATTGTGTCAAACATCGAAGTGATATTACGACTTGTTTCGAAGAATGTGATGAAAGGCATGTCAAGAAGCAATCAGATGGCGTCTATACACAAAATTCCCACTTTAAGGTCTGCTAAAGATTTCTTAACTACTCTCTCTCTCTCTCTTTCTAGCTATTTGTTGGTGCTCTCTCTCTCTTTCTAGCTTTTTGTTGGTCGCCAAATTGATTGGATACAATACAAAGATGGAAGCCACATTATCAATCTTCAAATACCGCAAAAGAAGGCCTTTCAACTTCTATATATTTTTTTGACATCAATAAAAGGTTTATCATGTATTAGTTATTTTCATTCATTACAAAATGTTGAACATTTTTTCTTCTACGTGAATCCTAACTCGTACTAAAAGCTGACATTTATACTTTCATGCAGAATCCCACACAAATTCCAATTCCTCAGGGTGGCCACCGTTAGAGTACTAGTGGTAAAGATATCATAACAAATGATTGGTGACAGACGTCTTAAAGCAAAATACTAGTGGCCAGCTAAAGCAATTGTTTATCTTTATTATCTTATCATTTCAATAAATTTAGTTGATGTTTGATCAACTACCGAAGTACCAATGTTTATCATTTGTGTGATTCGAGTAGTAGTGGTTAAGTTTATCAAATAAGAGGTTGGTGCCTATATATATCAATGTTACCAAGTTTATTTTTGTTGGAACAGTTTCCGAGCTTATTGAGATGCGCCGGCAGAAGATAACTCTATTACTTAAGTTAATAATTTGTTTCTGAACGAAAATAATAACTCTAAATTACATATTTGTCCCCTTTTACCTGGAGAGAGCCCTCCTTATATAGGAGGGGACGACAGTTGGTGTTGGATCTAATTCCGCCTTTCTTGGAATTGATGTGATCCCGAGACTCTTTGGATTGGGGTATTACCCTAAGATTCAAGCTTATTCCTGAAACAACTTCGATATTCACAGTACAGGATTTTTGGGATTTTCTGTAGTGTTTCCCGAAGTATCCATATAAAGAGTTATGTAGATAACAAGCCCGGTTTTGGGCCTCGCCGATCTCTAGAACATTCGCTCCGGCCCATTTCAATAATTGGATTTTTCGATTGGCCCAATTCCTAACAATTTTAATCAATGAAAGTGTTCAAGTTTTATGATAATTATTTTTAAATGAGATTTTTCTTTTTGAGGTATAACTCATCTTCCTTATGGTGGTGAAACTCTACCAAAACCACATTGTTAAATAATAAGACTCTGTTCAACATGAAATTTATGTTTATTTTCTGTTGTCTTCATTTGGCGTGCTTCATAACTTATGGAGAATTTAATAATTAACCTCGATACCTATATTGATTTCAAACAAAATTTAATCATTACCATAACCCTTTAGGGTGGAAGGACAAGGGTGCTGCACACCCCTAGAGGTGCAGCTACCCCATGCTTCATCCAAGGGTTTTGTCAAAACCCTAACCCTAAAAGCCGTAATTCCAAAAATCCTAACCCTAGTTTATTTTTGGATATTAAAGTTGTTTATTATCCTTAAAATATTTTCGGGTGGATGATTGATAAGGATTTGTTTAGGAGTTGGACTCCATAAACGTAAAATGAGATTTCAATTTTATTTGAAATGTGTTCTAATGATTAGGATAATCGTGTCATATTGGTTAGGGTTTCCTATATTAGAAAAGTTGTTTCAGAATTTGATTAAGGAACAACCTAGGTTTTCTAATTGAGAAATGCTAAGGAGCCAAACAAATGAACCCAAAAAAATTTTCAAACTTACAGACCGTGAGTGGCAGACAAAGGAGAAAGAATTGCATTTTTTTTAATTTAAAAACCTTTGTCACGTCAGTTTATAAGTTTTCCTGAGTCATTTGTTTAGCTCTCTAGCACTTGGATTAGAATGCCTAGAACCTAGTATGATAAGGAATCTAATAATTAGATTAGAGTTCCAAAGACCAAGTCCAATTTAGATAATTAATGATATTAATATTCCAAGTATGAAACCTAATGTGAGCTAGGAATCCTACAATAATGAGAAACCATAGTTCAACTAGGATTTTCATTATTAGGACTTCCACTCCTACTTTAATTTCTGGATAGGATATCCCATTTCTAAATAGGATAATTACTCGAGCTAGGATTTCTAAATGGGATTTGGAATGCGCACAATCCAGCAAGGTTAAATGAAACTCATTTATTTAAAACATCAAGTGGGAGAGAGATCAAGAGTTGAATCTCACGGCCTCCATTGTAAGTCATAGTAGGGGGTTCTCCGCCTTATAAGGAGGGTTGTCTCTACTTGGCAACTTTACTTGGATTAGACTTCTCCAAAAGGTATAGGAGATGTGGTGAAGATCATTAGCGACAACCCCTTGGTGGAGTTACTTGAAAATCACATGGAATCCATACGATAATTTACACTTGACTAATTTAAGATATTAATCTCCCATTAAAGGTATGTTATCTTAAAATTAGAGGCTACGGAAATAGCGACAAATTATTAATATTTGGTATGGGAATACATGGGTAGCATTAATAATGAGATTAGATCTCGCTTAATCATAGTGATTAAGAGCGCATTGTATTCATAATCAAGTCTTTCTCCACTTAATGAGGGACTTAGCGCCTATGAACGTCTCTTATAAACTCACCTACACAGACTACTGATAGATTAGAGTGTTACATCTATCATGTCCCATTCTCTCATGTAGACCATAATAAAATCCAATGCCCAAGATCCCATCTTTTTCTGTCCTTTCCTTTTTATTAGTTTTTTTGAATAGCTTTTTCTGCCCTTTATTTATCTCAATAAAAATCTAAGGTAATTAGTAGCTGATTACCTTATAAAAATCCAACCTGGCCACCCTGTTTTCCATGTCATATCAGAAAATATCAAGAAAATTTGACCTTTTGAAATAAAAACTCTTGACATTTCCATGTCATAGCAAAAAAGATCATCTCCTAACAACAATACGAATTAAGCCTGGTAACTTAATCTAATATGGGTGGTGTAGTCATTTTCTTTAAATTTCTGTAATGGCTTCGGCCAAGAGTTTTTTGTGTGGGCTTGTGAAGAATAAGATCTTTCGGTTTGGGGCAAGGTCAAAATTTTTGAGTTGGACCTATTATTATTTTTCTTGAAAATTTTCGGGGGGCCAGCCCAAATTTTTTTGTGGGGGTAGGAGTGTGTCGGTCGCTGGTAAAATCATGATAATATAAGAAAATACTTTTACATAAACTATTTGATTTTTTGTCTATCATTAAAATGGACTAGGGTAAAAAGTGAGAACTAACATTTTTGAAAACACAAAGTTCTCCCGAAATTTTTTTCGACCTATTCTATAAAAATAATGTGTCCTCCACGTATACGATGCGGAGGTTAAAGCAGAAATGTGAAGTGGACTGTATGACAATGGCAATGATGTGGAGGCTAAAGCATTCAAATATTCCAACTAATGAAATGTTGAAAATCCATTGGACCTAATATCTCTAACCACTTGACCCGTGCAAGACGACTTCCTAAAGTGATAAATGTTTTGGACTTGGTGGTATTTACATAAAGTTTAAAGTTCAAATCCCTTTGAGGATAAACAATTTTTTAGGATACACTCACGGTGAAGTCGAGTATTACCCAATTTGTGTGACAGGTCGTGCAAAATTTGCCCTTCAAACATAGTACACAAAGTATACCTCGTGTACTCACAGATCCGGATCCCCTTCCATTAGTGGGATAATTGGAGATTATCCAATTGTCAATCTTGGCCATTCAATCTCATCCAACGGCCTACATCATGCTGAGCCACCCGCAAGGGCCAATTGGGGGTGACTCCCTTAGCATGAGTGGCTCCCAAGGGCCATGGAGCCACTCCCAATTTTTTTTGTCATTTATTTTAATTTTTTTTTTAAGTTAAATAATATTTTCTTATTTTAAATTTAATGAAACACGTGACATGCTGTAGGCCGTTAGATGAGCTTGAATAGCCAAGATTAATAATCGGAAAATCTCCCATTATCCCATTAATGGGAAGGAATCCTGATAAGTATACTCACCCCTTGAGAGGTTTCTCGTCCTTTAAGGTGGCTTTCAACGCTTACTTATTACCCAACAGTAGAGTTGACAATGCAGCCTTCAATATTGAATTCTATGAATTCCAAAATGGCAAGCTGCTTATTTTCAATCTCTTCCCACGAGATTATTTTTCAATTTTAGTTAAAAACAATTATTTGTTATATATACTTGCAAATTTAGGCTAAATTATAGAGAGGCATACATGAATATTCACAAAATTAGCAGTGAAGCCTAGCTAGCAAAATGGAATTCTGATGGTTCTTAACTTGTAATGACATTAATAAGTAGACTAAATTTGCTTTATTTTTTCCTTAGTAAAGTCAAAATGACAAACAAAATTGATTCTCATTTTTTCATAAGAGCTAATTTGCTTGACTTTTCTTAGCTGCCCTTGTATATATGTTATACTTAATGGAAAATCCAACAACGAGAACTAAATTATTCAAATTAAAACTTGAGAAACCAAATTGATAATAAACTCAAGAGCAACCAATATAATATAATTTTAAGGAAAAAGATTATACATTCATAACCTTTTGATTCTATATATACGTATGATTCTTTTGTTAAAGACGTGACTATAGTCACAGAATGAAGTTATTCCTACTGCCGTTGAAACATGCGCTTTCGTTAAATGTATTTTGTATTTTGTCATTTTCATAGGGTCTTCACATGTTCATACGAACACCAATCTTTCGAGTTTTTGTAATTTTTTATGCAAGTTGTTAATTAATTAAATAATAACTTTCTTAGAAGCTCATAACCCAAACTATGGGACAATGTTTTTTTTTTTTACTTTCAAAAAATCAAAAGATGGCTACTTGATTAATTTATAATCCATCTTACCCTATCAAAATTTATTTATTTTTCTACAACTTTCCATTTAAATAAATTTTCTTTATGCAATTTTGTGTGACCTATTATTTTGCATTACTTTTAAGTATTGAATCACTTCATTTATTCCAATCGTTGATAAAATCTATTTACAATATTTACTTCAAATGTCTCTTTATCACTTACAAAAATTCTTTTTTTCTTTTTTATCCTTCGTTTACAAGAAAAAACATGTTTTAAGTAGCAACTTTCATGTATATATATATATAATGTCTTTTCATAAATGAATAGCGTCATGATTAAATTTTGAATATTCTAATATGCACATTTATTATGCATTTCAAATCAATATATTCTAAAAACTTTTTGTATAGGTGGTTTGATGTAATATATAATGACTAGGGATCATCTTCTTCACTTGTCCTTTTGAAATTAATTAAGTTCTTACCAATACAAAAGTTTTGCTAAAGAAATATTTCAAAACAAATCTTGAAATCCTAACAAAAAGATATATTACTTAACCTAAAAGGCACTTAATTGAAAAATGGTCATAAGTCCAAAATTTACAATTATTAAATAACACTTATTTGATTCAAATTACTTTATGAATATCAATTCCATACGATATATAAAGGTTAAGCCTTAACCATCGTTTTGATTATACATCAAACTGAAAGTTTTCTATAATAGACCAAAATACATGGGTTGCACACTTATGCTAGTGATGATGGAATTGCTTATCCATGTTCTCTTAAAAGTGCAAGCTAGTGACCTTTCTCATATCTCTTTCTATCCCTCTTCACCTTCTAGATTGCCTTCTCATTTCCCTAAACTTAATAAAATTCAAACCAATGACATTGGCCCAACTTCTTTTTTTCCTTCTCCGCAACCCATTTGGTATCCTCAATCCTCTGAACTTGATGAAACACTACAATCATGCATTGATATGGAGATTAAATTGTGTGATGAAAGATGGCTAGATCACAGCGTGTTCAAAGCCTGCGAGGTCCGCGAGGTTGGTCATGAACAATGTCTTCTTGTAGGTTATTACAAATGTTGGAGGAAACACAATGCCGAAGAGACCGTGACTTCCGAGCATGCATCTTGCTTACGTGATTGTGTAAAAAATCAAAGCGATGTTAAGGCCTGTCTCGAAGAATGTCATAAAAAGCATTTCAAAAAGTACTCAGATATTGTTTGTACAAAAAATTTCTAGCTTAAAGTCTGCTTAAGTGTTGGGGAGATACACAGGGGAGTCAAACAAGAGTAAGTTAATATACATATTATGATACCACTTCTAGCCCAAAAGCTTAAGCTAATGAGCTTAGGTCCACTTAGGTATATTAACCACTCTTACTCTTTATACTTTCTCAGTGTGAGATACAAAATTCATAAGTGTATGTACAACAAATCTCCCCTCACTTGCACACATACAAGAGTGTCATACCAATTATTTTGTGGGGAGAGAAACAACAAGGGAGTCAAATAAGAGTAAATTAATATATATATTGAGACACCACTTTTAGTCCAAAAGCCTAAGCTAATGGGCTTAGGTCCACTTAGATATATTAACCACTCTTACTCTTTATATTTTTTCAATGTGGGACACAAAGCTCACAAGTTTATGCACAACATAAAGATTTGTTAACTACTCTCTCTCTAACTATTTGTTAGTCACCAAATTGATTGGATACAATACAAAGATGGAAACCACGTTGCGGCTGGTTTCTTAAAATGCTTATCAATCTTCATATACCGCATAAGAAGACCTTTCAACTTTTATATATATATATATATTTGACATCAATAGAAAGATTATCATGTATTAACTCTTTTCATTCATTACAAAATGTTAAACATTGTTTCTTCTACATGAATCTTAACTCGTACTAAAAGTTGGCATTTATACTTTGATGCAGAGTCCCACACAAATTCTAACTCCTCAAGAAGGCCATGTTGGAGTACTTGTGGTAAAGATAAGTTCACACAAATGATTGGTGACAGACGTCTTGAAGCAAAATACTAGTGGCCAGCTAAAGGAGTTGTTTATCTTTATTATCTTATCATTTCAATAAATTTAGTTGATGTGTGATCAACTATTGAAGTGCCATTGTTTATCATTTGTGTTACTATAGTAGTAGTGGTTATATACATATCAATGTTACCAAGTTTATTTCAATCAATGAAAGTGTTCAAGTTTTATGCTAATTATTATGAGATGAGATTTTTCTTTTTGAGGTGCGACTCATAAACTAATTTTATTTGAAATGGTGAGTGGCACAATAGAAAAAGAAAAAGAAGAAGACGAATACTACACAAGGAGGTAAGCAAGTTGCCATTCGGGTGAGAAACAGCCCAAAGTATATGGAATTCAAATGTAAATGTAAAGTTTTTATCTTAGTTTGAACATGTTTAGTTATGAATCTTACTGGTTGTTGGAATGTCGATTCAGGAGTACTAATCATGTCTGCAATATGATTCGTATCACAACGGCAATAATGCAGAGGCTAAAGCATTCAAATATTCCAACTAATGAAATGTTGAAAATCCATTGGACCAATTGTCTCTATCCACTTGCACCATGCAAGACGACTTCCCCAACTCCCAAATTTGTATATTATATATATATATAATGCATGGCTCATGTTAGTCCTTTAGATGGCTTTCAACGCTTAAATATTACCGAACACAGTTGACAATGCAGCCTTCAATATTGAATTCTATGATTTCCAAAAAGACATGCTGCTTCTTTTCAATCTATTCCCACGAGATTACAACGTTGAAACGAGAAAATTATTACTTATCAATTTTAGTCAAAAAAAAATAAAAAAGAAATCCATGTTGGAAAGTCACCGTAGTAGCCAAAATCAAATGATGGTGAGTTACAATAGCAACACCCAAAATCAAATGGCTTGAAGAAATTACACTAGTAAAGACTAAAGAGGCAACATCTTATCTCTAACCAAAACAATTCTTTGTTATATATACTTGCAAATTTGGGCTATAAATTATAGAGAGGCATTTGTTTTTCTTGCTTCTTCGAGAACTTTGCCTTTCATTCCTCTGGTATGAGTTATCAAACAAAAAGCATGCAACACTTGATGCCTCATCATCTCCTCTTCACCTTGTTTCTCTTTGCCATTTTCTCTGCAAATCATGCGTGCAACCAAATAGACCGCAACTCTCTCTCGTCCCTGCCCTTTAATACTTCTTCTCCTCCATTAAATTGGTCTTCTTCTGCTGATTGTTGCCATTGGGAAGGTATTTCTTGTGATGATAAAGGTCACGTCACCCATATTTGGTTACCCTATAAAGGCCTTAGAGGGAGTATGTCTCCCTCTCTTGGAAACCTCACATATCTCTCTCACCTTAACCTCTCCCACAATTCACTTTTAGGTCGTCTCCCTAAGGGTTTGTTTTCGTCCTTGAATCAACTCATGGTCCTTGATTTGAGCTACAATCGTTTATTTGGAGAGATATCTGGCTGGCCTGCCTCCATTCAAATTGTTGACATATCTAGCAATCAATTCAACGGGACAATCCAATCTTTGTTCCTTCAAAGAGCATGGAGGTTGATTGAGCTCAATGTCAGCAACAATAGTTTCGTAGGCCCTATTCCTTCCTATCCTTGCATCAATTCTTCTTTTATCAGGCTCCTCGATTTCTCTCGTAATCTTCATGGTGGCCAAATTCCTAGTGGACTCGGGTCATGTTCCGAACTAAAGGTTTTGCGGGCAGGTTTTAACTCTCTCTCAGGATTGCTTCCTCTTGATATCTACAATGCGACAGGGCTTGAAGAAATCTCTTTACCTTCCAATGATCTTTCAGGACCCATTAGCAGTGACATTGTAAACCTTACAAAACTCATCAACCTTGAGTTATTTGAAAATAAATTGAGCGGCAAGCTCCCTGTGAATATTGGAAAGCTCTCCAAATTGAAGTACATAATCCTTCATACAAACTCCTTAACAGGTTCTCTGCCTCCATCTTTGATGAATTGCACAAATCTCATAGAATTGATTTTACGGAGCAATTTGTTTGAAGGAGACATCTCCACCTTTAACTTCTCCACTCTTCCTCAACTTACTACTATTGATCTAGGGTTCAATACCTTTTTCGGTAACTTTCCAATAAGCCTTTACTCATGTAAGTCCCTAAGAGCCATTCGACTTTCCTACAATAGACTAGAAGGACAAATCCTACCAGAGGTGGCTCAATTGGAATTCTTGTCTTTCCTTGTACTTAGTTACAATAGGCTAACCAATATTACAGGGGCAATCAAGATTCTGATGCATTGCAAGACTCTCAACGTAGTCCTTCTTGGAGGAAATTTTTTGTACGAGGCAATACCAAATGATGATAGTATAGTTGGTTCTAATGGATTTGAGAATATCCGGTTTTTGGGTCTTGGTGATTGCCAGCTGATGGGTCAATTTCCCATATGGCTATCTAAGATTAAGAAGCTAGAAGTTCTGAATCTAGTTTCCAATCGTATCACAGGTTCAATTCCTGGTTGGTTGTCGACTCTTCCAAGGCTCTTCGCTTTTGACTTATCTAATAACCTCATTTCAGGTGAATTCCCGAAAGAACTTTGTACATTGCCAGCATTAGTATTAGCAGAGGCTCTAGTAGACAATAACTATTTGAATTTACCAGTTTTTTCCGCTAGAGATGGTACCCTTGGCCAATATAATGTTCTCTCGAACATGCGACCAACAATAAAAATTGCAAACAACAGTCTTAGTGGCAACATCCCCATTGAGATTGGTCGTTTGAAGTTGCTTCGTCAGCTGGATTTCAAGCATAACAACTTCTCAGGCAACATTCCACACCAAATATCTGAGCTCACAAACTTGGAATTACTGGACATCTCTAACAATCAATTGTCCGGTGAAATACCGACATCACTAAGTACACTACATTTCTTGTCTCGGTTTAGTGTTGCAAACAATAATCTTCATGGACCAATACCATCAAGCACTCAATTATAGAGCTTTAATGCCTCTGCATATGAGGGCAACCTTGGACTCTGTGGTCCCCCACTTCCACACGAGTGTACCGATACTGTTAGCACCAACGAAGACATTGAGGAGGACGAGGAAAATGGGCCTACAATCCCATGGTTTCCAATTAGTGTGGTTCTTGGTTTCATTGTAGGTTTTTGGGGAGTTTGTGGTCCTTTGCTTTATAAAATTATGTCAAACTAGCAGTGTCTTTGGCCAAGATTGCACAGAAGGTTTTAAGTATATATTTCTTTAAAATTACATATCTGTCGCTCAAGAGTTGTGATCAATTTGGTTTCTCAATTTTCAATTTGAATGCTTTAGTTTGCATTGTTGCCCTGGATTCATCAAGTATAAGAAAACTAAAGCAAATCAGTTCTTATTGAAACAAAATATGTTGTTGCAATTTTCTGCAGAAAACAGAGTAGAAAAACAGAGCAAAAAAAATCTGATTTTTATTTTTTCTTGTCTCTCGTTCTAGCAGCTGCAGCTGCAGCTTCAGATTTTAATCTTCTCAATTATACAACCCGGCTTTATGGGCAAATTTAATCAAACTGAGCAATTTTTAAGAGCTTATAAATAAATTCAGTGGAGAGACTCAATAACATTATTCCTACAATGATATGGAAGAATACGACCGAAATGACGAGATATATGAATGAGAAGAAAGGCTAGTCGGGACAGAGGTGTTATATGAGAGATATGAATGACAAGCTCAGCACAGGCAAGATCTGATCTTCTTCATTGATTCGCAACGAACTTTCTTAGGACAGTGGTTACACCAACCTAAACCCAGAATTGTAGTTAGTTAAGAGTACCACGTTAGCATTGTTGGAAGAATGTTTAATAGAATTTCTCAATTATTAAATACTTTTGCATCAAACAACTTTGTGCACTTGAAGAAATAACATAAATAATTCCTATAGAATGCCTAGGAGTAAACCAACCAAGAGTAGCTCAATCGGCTTGGGACGATACCTCATAAAACGAAAGTCAGTGGTTTGAATATCATCTTCTCCCTTTCCTTAAGGTCAATTACTTATTAAAAGAAAAAAGAATAAACTAAATATGAGAATTTCATATTCCCAGGAATCCTATCAAACTCTTAATCATTCTCAATCGTGGATTTAGTTATAGCTTGATTGAGCATTCCCTAAATGACTGCCATGAAGAATACTGGGTACACTAAAGCAAACCAGATAGCCAACATGAAGCATAGGTATTTCAAGAGTTGGACGTGCATCCATTTAAGCTTAACATTATGCTAATTGAGAGCTTCCATGGCAAAAAGGATTGTTAAAAGTAAGGAAACAACAGAAATTCTTGAATGAGAAGAAAGACTAGTGACAAGAGTACAACATTTAGGTCCTCATAAGATTACATTCTTCTCCAATACTCTTTGATTATGGACCAAAACGGCCACAATCCAGTAATCATACCTTCCTTATATGTTTAACTTAAAAGAAATGCTATAATACAAGCCATTTTGGCTGGGAATAGGCACAATGAAATCACATCCAAAACAGTTGGTGGCTTGGTGCATTTTCCAGCCATCACCAGCAACTTCCCCAAGTTCATCAGAAAACATCTCAGAGATTTTCCAAACACAAAATTACATAACAATGTCTGCCAAAGTCATTGTGGACAGAATACTTATTCCTAGTTGAATTTATTCATTGCTCCGTCCAAACAGAACGTATAAATGATCACCAATGAGTTTAGCATTGCAATTTGCAACGTACAAAATCGAATTCTCAAAATCCTCAATTAGTCAAAACAATCCCTTCCTCAACATATATAATCGAGTATACTCTAATCTCCAACTATCCAATCGTGAAAAAACCCATTGTTCTTTTCGCCTATATCCTCTATATCCAGCACAAAAATGTAAAATTTCATCCAGAAAAAGGAAAAAGATCGAAATCTGAATCATACCCATTACTCTCCCTAAGACCCTTTCACTCCCTCCTGCGCCGCCCCCTCGATCTTCTTCTTGTTCTTCTCGATCTGCGCGGCAACCTCCTGGGGCATGTACTTCTCGTCGTGCTTGGCCAGCACCTCCGTGGCCGAGAAGTAGCACTCGCCGCTCCTCGCCTTCCTGGAGACGCTCTTGGCCGAGACCTCCCGCCGAGCTTCCTCCGTGAAGGGCTTCACGAACCCCTCCACCACCACGGAATGTCCCTCCCGGAACAGGTCAGGCAACGAGCCCTGGTACTTCACCAGAATGTCGGTGATCAGGTCGGAGACCACGAACTCCATCTCGGGCGACGAGGCCGGCTGAACCACGCTGCCCTCGAGGACTAGACCACCCAATCGGAACTTGGTCTTGGACGGGTTCGCGGCGTACTTTTCAAGCGCGTCGGTGGGGGTGACATAAAAGACGAGCTGGTCCTGGAATCCATTGAGGACGATGACGACGAAGCCGGCGATGCAGCTGAAGGTGAGCGCGTAGGTCCACAGGCGCCGGGTCTGGAGCTGCCGGGCCCGGGCGCCGATGTCTACGGTCTTGGGTCGGGACGGGTGTCTCCGGGCCGTGGAGAGGAATCGGAGGGTGGATAGAGAAAGTTCGTTGGGGATGGACGGTTGGGATTTGATGGGAGAGAGAAGAAGGGTGGTGGTGGTGGAGCGAAGGAGTTGGGATCTGAGGCGGAGGGAAAGGCGAGCGGCCATGAAGAGGGGGTTAGAATTTTCTCGGGAAAGTGAGGAAAATTGTGAAGAGGAAGAAAATGATTGCGCTGGGTTTAGGGGTTTTGGGAATTAGGTGGGGGAGAAAGAGAACGAAGAGGCGGCTATTGGACTTTTTCAGAAACTTTTTCTCACTTGACGAGACGAAAACCCCACGAAAATTGTTGTCTTAATAAGTAGTCCCTTTAGATTTGCCTTCAAAAAAGCTACAACCTTTTAACTTCGTAGCAATGTTTCAGATCGATCTGTCAAAAAATAAATAAATAAAGAAGAAGAATCTTACAATGCGTTAGAATCTTACCATGCGTTAGAATCTTAACATGCGAGTCCTCCACGTGCATTTCGATAAAATATGATTACAGACCCATGAGCCTTAAATAAATTATTTTCTTTAAATTATTGTTTCATTATTTTAAGTAAATTAAAGGATAAATAGACGCCCCCCAAAAAAAAACCCAATATATCTGTTCTTCTTACACCGTCTCAGAAAACTTAATGTTGCTGTAGATATCTTGATGTTTATCATACGACAATTTAAGGTTGGTTTGTCTTAACTCTTGTTTATGTCCATTTGGTTTAGAGGTCATTGTTCTACTCTTCATTCAAATTAAGCGTTTCTTTAGTTATAATTTTATCTTACTTATACGCGTACGTTTGATATCCTTACGATACCCTAAATATTGTTCAATTGCCGGGTGATCAAATCACCCCATTTTAGCCATAAACAAACCCCAAATTCAAATGATTGGGTAAAGAAAGTGATTTGACCGCCCAGCAGCCATCATTGTAACTTGAGTAATGTTAAAAATAATATTTTTATCACACAACTATTTCACAATATTAACGTGATAATCTTAACAAATCTTTGGATCGATCATTATTTTATTAAGGTACTTAGGATAACACATAATATTGTAAGATAATTATTTGGAAAAAAAATATAGTATATAACATTGTGAGTCATACGCGGTACTAGTTATCATCCTCCATATTCATTTAAAATGAACTGCATGTGTGGGCTAGATCTTAAGGTCGAATCTCACAATGAAAAGCGCTTAAGGCTATTGACTTAGGTGTTGCTAGAGTCTTTATTAGGGGGTTAGTATTAAGTTATCGCTTGATCGGTCATAAGGAATTGTTGTGCGGTTTTTGTCGTCTAAGTTTTTTCATAGCACTTTGGTTGCGTTCTCCTACCTTTTAATAAAAAATAAATAATAAATAAATTAAAAAAAAATAAAAAACCCTTCACGTGTTCCTTTTTATGGTCTTTAGGTATGGCCTAGGGGCTAGAGCAAAAAGAAATGGAGGATACTACAGAACACTTCATCTGAGAGAAAGCCTTGCTTTATTTCTTCTCTTTTAACGTATCTTGTACCACCCCGTCAAACTATCTCTTTCTTTCCCTGTGGGATTTCCGTCCCTGTAGGATTTCCGTCGCTTTCTCTCCCACAACTTCATTATAAATAGCTTCTTTGGTGGAGTCCAAAGCGACCAACTCTCCCTCTCTCCCTAAAAATCTGTATTTCACTGAATCGTGCACTTGACTTTTGTGCCAAATTTGCTTCATTTGGTGTTTGGGTTTGAATTTCGGGTCACAAGCAAAATATAGCTGCTATGGATTCGCAGGTCTTGGTGGCTCTGGCACTCTCACTTGTTGGTGGAGCGAGTACTTCCATAGGTGAGTGAAGCTTATAATGTTTCAAATTCGAATGGTTATCATATTAAAGGTGCATTTTTTTTGGTGGATGCAATTTGAGGGTTTTAATTGCTTATTACATTTGATAATTGGTTTGTGTTTTAGTTGCAACAATGGCTTTTCGCGTTAGCCGTTGCTTGGGTATCGTTAAATTCGAATCTTTTCTTGGATTTGGATGCATAGAAGTCTGATATTGAAGGAATTGGTTGATGGGTTGCTTCTAATTAGCTTGTAATTTCAAATATGACGTAATTACATTCTGCTGAAAAGTTGACTTCAGGTTCATTTCTTTTCTGTGATTAAGGCTTTGTTGGGACCAAGATGCTGCTCTGGTCATTGACATCTTCGTGTAGTAGAATATGGTTTCATAATTCAGAAGTTATTCTTTTAGTCTTTTAGTGTTTCGTTACATGTTCTATACCAAGGTTTCATGGATTTCCTGATATCATAATGAGTACTAAACAGATTTTCTCTCATATTGATTCTTTGCATCTTAACACACACACACATGCTCGGTGTGTATATCTGAGTCATACAAGTTTTAGTGTTAGCATAGCGCTCTTCCTTGACTTATTCAACTCTAGCAACCTCAAACATACTACTCATGCTAGATGCATCGATATTAGAAACTTTTGATTTGCAGTTCTGGTACTTCTTTTCTGCTTATTTCATTGCCTCAGCCATGAATATAAGTAATTGCATATTAGCTTGTGTTTTATAATCTAATTTTAAGTTCTGAAATGTTGAGCAGGTGCACTTTTTGTAATTCTCAATCCGGCTCCCAATTTGAAGGTGCTTGGGCTTTTACAGGTGATGCTCAGTACCCAACCGCTTCATTTCTTATCCAAAAATCTGGATGGCTTGCTAGGGACATGTGATACCACTCATTTCCTTAATTGCTATCATTTGTGATTTTCTCTTGTAGCTAATGTTTATATTTTTATCCAAGTATTCTACTTATCTAGATAATTTCCCAGGTTATGTTGAACTGATAATAGAAATGTGGAGCAATAATCTAGACTTTGATCACATATTGATTTTTTTTCCAATTAATATTAATGTTGTGAGATATTTTGTCCGGAATTATTATATTCCTTTCAGGGATTTGCTGCAGGTCTCATGCTGAGCATATCATTCCTGGATTTGGCTCACAATGCTATCAACTCTATTGGCTTCTTAAAAGGCAACCTTTGGGTGAGTTATAGACTACAATGTTCATATAATTCAAATGTGCACTTTTATTACCTGATTTATTCATTTTTGTCATGGTAATTAAATTCTACATTCTTGCCAAGGCAGTTTTTTGCAGGTGTCATATTCTTTGCTGTTGTTGCCAATTTTATCCCAGAACCAACACTTGTCCCTGTTTCAGATGTGAAAAGCAAAAAGGTATGAATGATTTATTCTTCTACTTAATGATTGTTTTCCTAACCTACTTGCATATGATTGAATACTTCTATAATGGCTAAAAAAAAATTAGAAAATAGTTGAAAGTTTTCTGCTGCGCTTGAGTACAGAAAAGTGGAGATGAAGGTGGCAAGGACATTATGAAGAAGCATCGCCGCCAAGTTTTATACAGTGGGATCGTTACAGCAATAGGTATGAACAACCTCATTGACATGGTTCACTCTTCTCATAGATTGTGATGTGAATTATTTCAAAATTGGTTGCATGTAATTTGTGGAACTAAAACTGTAATTAGTTAGTATATTCCATCTGCAAATGATATAGCTTTGAGTAAAAAAATCATATGATGGATGACTTTGAGCAATTGAATTTTTGGTTCTCAATCTTATAGTAATAGTATTAGAAAGAGTTTTTCTCTGTATGTGTTCCGAATTGTTTGTGTTCGAAGAGTCTTTATTGTGTTTTTAATACAGCAAATTTTCTGTTTATCTGGACTTCTCTTTTTAATTTCTTTGAAGAAAAAAAAAAAAGGGCTTGTGTTAACGTTTTGGGCTGATATGCCGAATTCTGTTTTGTACATTTTTCTACCACCTATCTGGCTGACAAGGCCAAACGAAGTTTACCAAACCACAGTATTGGCTGCAAGAATGTTGTGCCATTTCCCACTGTTGTCCTCTTTGTGTTTGTTCTAGCCCATACTTGGCGCTCCTTTGCTTTGTAATTTGCCATATGGAATTCTGAATAGTTTATGCCATACAAAGATGGGCCCGATCAGCGTTGATGTTTCATGCTGCCTCATCTGTATTTGATCACATGATTTGTTTCATGCGCGCACGCACACACACACATTGAATTAGGCACTCTGCATACAAATACCAGTGATCATTAACTACATATGTATACTTCTGGTATGCTTGAGTGGCATCCCCTTGACGTCCTTTTAATGAATTTATTGATAAAAGAAATATAATTACAATGAGGTTCATGACATATATTTTGAATCATGAGTATCTTTGACCTGACTACACCTGATGGTAACATAGATTTCATTCAATACTTTTCAACTAAGCCTTAATCTCAACTAAATTTGGGTTGGCTAACACAAATTGTTTATTTTTTCCACTTTTGCTTGAGTGAGAACTCAAAAATCCAGCAAATTTATTTTTCTTTTGCAATAATCTTCAGCTATTATAATAATTTAACTAAATAAGAACGGTTACATGTGGTCCCTTCTCTAGAATGTATCCCTTGGTGGGGAAAGTGTAGAGCTGACTTGTTGCTACTGTAGAATTGACCATGTAGATATCCTCTTGTCGAAAATATTTTAGCTTGAGTAGCTGTTTCAACAAAGGTGCTGACTAGTACATGGCGATCTGCCTCCAAGCTATTCCTGATGATTAAACTGAACTTATAGCACTTTCATGCTTTGCAGAAGTTCATGAAATTCTTCTATCAAGGGCACCGAGAAATTTCAAACTTCAATTTTCATGGGTTATTGCATATTTGCTATGTAAACAAAGTGCTTTTGTTGGTCCTATTTGATGAAAACTGTTTCCTCCGAGCTGCAGGCATAAGCTTACACAATTTCCCTGAAGGAATGGCAGTGTTCCTTGGGTCAATGAAGGTATTCCCAGTCTTCTTTTATTTTGTTGCAGGAGTGTCAAGTTAAATTTAATGAGAAAATTTATATCCATTGTTAGGAGGGTACTCCTTTGACTTTGAGTTAGATGTTCTGCTTTAATTTAATTCAGTGTAATTGTGAATACTCTTGGGAAAAATATGTTCTTTTAATTATCATTATACTCTTGTGATTCATGATGAAGTATATGAATTGGATTTTCCCTTTATGTCATTGGTCCATGATGCAGTATTTGAGTCTGATTTTTTTACTCAACTCACACACTCGAGCAATGGAGTCTCATCAATGCTAACAGAAACGTCTCATCTCTTAGAAAATCTGGAAAAATTCAAATACTTTGCATAATAATATGAAATGCTCAATTACTTCGACATATAGGCACCAGCCACTTATTGATAAACTTTAGGAACAGAAGTCAACTTATTGATAAACTTAAACAAACAGAAATGAGCTAGTAGTTGGCTACAATGCAAATATGTAATACTAGATAAAAATTAAGTCTCCAAGCAGATAGCTCCTGATTGCTTGATTATTAGCCCTGTCCCTTCAACCAGGAAACTGAGGAAAGTTTATCCCCATGCAACCAGAATAAACTTTTTCTCCAACACGGTTAACAGGTGGAAAACAGAGCAAGACATGCAACCGCCTGAAGAGTTTGAGAATATGCTGGACTCCGTCAGTTTTATTGTACCTGACCCAAACAATAATCTTTGTTGTTTTAAGAATGACCATCAAGTTTTACTTATCAAAAAAAGAAAAAAAAAAACAAAACAAAACAAATTACTTAATCCAAAAAAGAACTACCATCAAGTTTGGGTTCTTTTATTTATTTTTTTAATCCTTGCATAACATTTTTAGGTTTTGTTGGCTTTCTTTGAACCTATAAGCTTCCAACTAAAATGAAAATATGAGCATTCTATTGTTGATGCAAATCTAGCTTATGTCACAATCTTTCAATTTGTTATGGATGCTCAATCTTTTGATACTGCAGTATGAGATGAATTTAGCTGCTTTTTATAAAAGCTATGCTCATTTTTTGTTTGTTTGAATTGATTGGATCCATATATAATCTGATTTGTATGTTAATGCGCTTCTGGAACTCATTGAATTATTATTGTATTGTTTTACAAGAATATGGTTTTTACGAACATAGTCTTGCAGGAATACTATTTCAAAACGTATTGAAAATATTTTGAACCTTCTGGTCTTCAGAGAAATAAACACTGGTGCTTATGCCATTAAGATTTCTAATTTTTTTCATGCTTCTTTTATAGGGTCTTCGTGTTGGTGTCAACTTGGCTTTGGCCATTTCTCTGCATAACATTCCAGAGGTATGCATTCTGTAATATATTTAATTTACATTCAGATGCTATTGGTTCTTCCAGAATGCTGCACCTTGCCATGAATAACAGTAACTTCCAACTTTTTAATTCCCAACAAACTCTGAACTGGTATATTTGTTAACCATTCCTGTACTTTCCATTAGATGAACATTCATGGCTGAGCCTATATTATGGTTTCAAAGGTAGCCATTTTGGCATGCTCTTCCCACAGAATTTGTTCAGATATCTTTACTTGTAGGCCTGTGCATTGACGCAGCTTAAGCTATGACATAACGCTTTAACGTGGCAATTTATCTTCTTTTTTTTTTTTTTTTTTCTTAGTTATTGTTGTTTGTTTGTCTCTGTGTGTGCCTGTGCATGTAACTTGTCATGAGCGCCTTCCTCTCCCTCTCCCTCTCAACCTCCACACCCCCACCCCTCCCCGGCCCTCCCAAAAGGTGAATTACAGATCGTAGCTGAAGCACACATGGATTCCATCGAAAGTATTGATCTCAGAGATGTTTGAGTGTGTGCTTGTTATTGTCAATCGTGATTAATTCCATGTGCTACAAACTGGCTTTATGCGCATGGATGCATGTGACTAGAATAATTCCTGGGATAAGATGTGGTGTGTTACTTGAATGGTTCCATAGATACGAAAATAAGTGATTTTCTTGTGGTTGTCCATTAATTTACATAATTCCTTAAATTTAACCGATTAGAACAAAGGGAAATAGAGATCCTTCAGCCTTGTTCCCACAACTGTAATCTATTTGGGGTCTGAGGTTATCAAGAAATATAATATACATGTAATATGGCTTTGGAACACCAAAATAATTTTTGGAAAGGAGAAATCAATCTCAGAATTATTGTTCAAGCCTGAACCTGCTTTCTGTCCCTTTTATGGCTTTAATAAATTGCTCGTGCCCAAGCTGAGAAATTGGAAATGCACTTGTCATGTAAGTATATTGGTGGACGTTCTGCCAGTTCTCTTGATTATGTAATGAAATTATAACTGTAATTAGATTGGTTCATGAAAGAAATATCACATTACGGTGCCTCAGAGTTTGAATAAAAAAATGTGATTTTAAAAGTTTTTTTGAGTTACCCTAATTTTACCTACAAGGTTTAAACTATCGGTCAATGTTGTATCTCTTCTTAGCTCTGGCAATTCAAAACTTAATTGTGTGGTCCAGATTTTGGAAATTGCAAAAATTACAAGATTACTTTGAAGTCCCAGCTTGAATTAATGTCTCAGACAGGTAGTAGTGCTAATAATAAAAATAACAATAATAATCATGTACTGACAGCTATATGGTACTGAGCTAAAATCAATAGCGTTGATTATCATGTTCCCTTGTTTTTGGAAATCCAAGCAGTCTTATAACTGAAAAATGACCATATATGTGGTGAGATGTTTCATTTTGCCCTTTCTTATTTTGGTTCCCTTTTTCAGGGCGTTGCTGTTGCACTTCCTGTTTATTTTGCAACACAGAGGTGAGAATTTTTTACGGTAGCAATTAATTCAGCTTTCTAAAAGCATTTATGACTAGTCAAGCATGCAATATATTTACTTCTTTTTGCAATATTTAGTTGTTGCAATACATAAACTAATCATGTTTTGTCAGTGCATATTCAAATATTGGTACTTCATCAGAAATAAGAAAAGTGTTTGAAATGGTGGTATTGATGGTAAAGGGTGTGGTGATAGTCTTAGAGGTGGTGGAGGTCATTGCATGCTGGCAGGATCGGTGTGAAAAGTGGTTTAGGGTGGTCGTGGGTAGAGCAATTATCAAGTGGTTATCACACAGATGGCTGTTACCTTAGTGCCTGCTAGTACTGAAGATGGTGAGGGCAGTCTGGTGGTGTTGGAGGAGATGATCTTTATGGTTGTGTACCATTTGGCAGTGGTTTCAATGGATGGTATTGGAATAATTGTTCCTGGTGACAATGGTGGTGATGATCGTGTTGGTATGTTGTTGGTGGTGGTGCTAATAGTTTGTAGGAAAAAAGTTATGTCTTTCAGAATCAGTAGCCCTCAAGGGTAGAGCTTGCTTCTGTCCTCTTTCATCAAAAAAGAAACCATGCCTCTGAAATCCAAATCTCATTCTGAACATGTGCTTTTCAAAGCAAAGTATTCCATCCAAAATATGCCGACTCCAAGACTTCAATATGGTTACCAAGGGGATCTTATTCGGTGCACAAGTCATATTTGCAATGGGTGATAAAATGCTTCCCCTTGATCACATTATGAGAAAATAAGCTGAAATGGACACTATAATGATTGATAATAATGTTTTAAGCTCCTTTTGATCTGTGTATTGTAGTATATTCTACGAAGCTATGATAAAGAAATCACCTATGCAGTTAAATCACTAAATGGTTGATTCTTCTCAAATTGCAGCAAATGGCAGGCATTCAAGTTGGCCACGCTTTCTGGTTTTGCTGAGCCTCTGGGTGTTATAATAGTAGGTATGTCAACTGTTTTCTATTGTAAAATGCCAAAGCAAGTTGTTTTTCTTTATGAACGAATAGAAAACTTGAATTTAAGTGGAAGCCTTATTTTAAACTAATAGAGGTGATGTTTATGAGATGTAAGCCTTGGTATTGACCTAGGGCGAGGTTGTGAGTTAGATGCTGTGTGCATTACAAATTGGGATTGTTTAATTTTTTGTAAATTGTAATGATTATCCTTGGAAAAATAAACTTTTTAATATCTTATTCTCAGCCTATCTATTTCCAAGCAGCTTGAATCCAGAAATTCTTGAGGGCCTACTTGGATCAGGTTAGCGATATAATCATTTCCTAATCTTGAGTTGATCAAAGAGTGATGAATTGTTATATTAATTTTCTAGTCTTTGTTTTCAGTTGGTGGAGTGATGGCTTTTCTAACCCTGCACGAAATGCTGCCACTGGCATTTGATTATGCGGGGCAGAAGCAAGCTGTCAAGGCGGTGTTCTTTGGAATGGCTTTCATGTCTGCAAGGTAAAAATGTTTTATATGCATGTTTACTAGGGCATACTTTTTATGATGGAAAATAGTAATTTCTTGCCTGTAAGGGGAGACATTATTAAACACAGGAAGATGCCATGCTGTCTTTGCCGGATAGCACTTGGTTATTGTTACTGGCATAAATCATTGGGTCAATCCTCCCCCGTGACCCAAATAAGAAAGAGATACAAAGAAGTGAGAAGCAAAATATCAAAATTCTGCCTTAAATTGTTTTGGGGAGGATACTTCCGCTAGCTTTTGCTATGGGGATGTTGAAAGAGAATGCAAATAGGTGTCTTTCCACAAGAATAAAGAAAAATATAACTCTTTCTAAGTGGTTTGTATGCTGCTTTGTACAATGTGGCTCTTGCCATCTGCAGTCTACAACCGGCGTCGTTGAAATTACATAGCTAAGAAATATGTATTAAAGCGTTTCCATTAGTTTGTGTCCAGCTTCTTTCTCCTAGTTTTATTTTATCTTCTAATATCTCCTTGCTTGTTACCAGCCTCTATTTTCTTGAGATCAGCTTACCCAAGGAGATGAGCCTGTAGTCATGGATGCTGCCAATTATTATTCCCCAGTGTTGTACAATGCCTGAACCGCCATGATGGTTTTTCAAATAGTGCCTGCTTTTTTCAAGTGGCACTGAAGACCTTTACTAATTGTCGCATTGAAGACTTGTACTAATGGCCAGCATCATTTGATTTCAGCCAGAAGGTAGAGAAGGTATAACTGTCTTTGTACCATTGCAGTTCTTTTCATGAAGATAGCAGACATGTACTTCCACTGTTTGTGTTTTATTGGGGAGGGGAAAAGAAAAAGAGAAATGAAAAACAAAATGAAGATATGTTATGGAACTTGTTCTCTTTAATAAAACTTGTATCATCCGTCTCTGCTGGTTTGCATGTGTACATAAAATCTCAGATATATTTTGAAGCTTTACTTATTTTTGCCCTGTGGCTAAACGTTAAATTATTTCATTCTTTGTCATTTAAGTAATGCCATCCTCTCTGTTTCACTTGGAATGGAAGTGAAATGGTGAAATAGAGGATTCGTTTTCCCATCTAGATTTTGTTTTGTTGCATTTAATAACGTACATGGTGCCACATGGCAACATATTTACCATGTATCGATGTATATGCTATTAGATACGTGAAATATAATCTGGACCATAAAATGGATCATCTCCATTTGGATCCTAATTTGCAATGGTACCAAGAGCTAACTTGGCTTCAAATTTCATAATAACAGTCACTCGTGTGGACAACTTTCTGTTCTTGGATATTGTGTGATGCATGATGGAATCCAGTAGTATTAGGTACCCAAACATGCAAAAAAATAAAAAAAAAAATATTAGGTTATGGATCACTGTGCACAAGAGTAATGCTACTATTCACACCCATTTCGCTTTGATTAACATGACGTGTTTTAAGTGACTAACATTAGTAGATTAGAAACATACTAAAATATGCAAATAAAACGAAGTCTTCACTCAATGTCGACCACTTAAAACACGTCACCTCAACCAATATAAAATGAGTGTAAAGAATAAAATTGCTCCAGTGCATAAAGGACTTTAGGACCACTAGGGTGAAGGACTACAAATTGTTCTTTAGGCACCTAGCAAGCACAAAAGGAGACAGACATGCAAAACAAGAAGACGTCAAAAGTGGGGAAAATGAAAGAGTCAATCTTGTAAATTTTTTTATTTCCTCATCATTTTGTAATTTCTGGAAAATACAAATTTCCGAGCTAAGTCATAGGAGGGACAAAATCTCATCAAAGAGATTCATGGGTTTAAAGCTGTCTATCCTATCTTTCCTTAATAGAGAAAAAAGTGAGATTTTGATTGAACCTGTGAAAGTTAGAGAGAGAATGGGATACGTAGAGGGCAGGAAAAAAAAATTAAAAATTAAAAAAAAAAAAAAAAAAAAAAAAGTGACCTACTATACCTAAAGCAAAAAAGAGAAGAAAAGTGTTTTATCAACTAAAGGAGAATAAAAGGGGAAAAAGAAAGCCAATTTTTCTCTTTTGTCTCTTTTTCTCTTTTCTTTTTAAATTTTTTTGCCCAAATGAATGCTTTATGGGGGAGAGGAGCAATTTCTATATACCAACCTAATCATAGAGTCGTGGACTGGTAGAGTTTACAGAGATTTTTCCTGCTTTTACAACTAAAATTGAATTGTTTTTTTTTTCCCCTCTTTTTGGGTTGTTTTTATACTTTCATGGAGCGGTTTGGATATAGTTGTTGCCAGTTAAAATTAATTGATTATGTGTTATGAATTGAAACAATTTCAATAACATGCTATATACGTTAATCTTATTAAAAATGCACGTGAAAATCACATAATTTAAATATAAATACCAATTAATAGACTAAGTTATAATTAAGAATAATTTTTTTCAACCCAATTTAGAGAAAAAAAAATATTCTACTAATAGTTCTAGATGCATTTTTTTTTTTTATGTTAGAATCTAACATGCAGATGATATTTCTTGAAATGGTGTTCAATGAATCCCTAAAGTCCTACAAATTCCATAGTTAATGGCGTTTTGAAGGGCAGCATTGGGGTAATTGAATCATGAACACATCACTGCCTCCCAAGAGAGTTTACTCTTTTTCTTTTTCTTTTTTTCTAATTGAATGAGGAAAAGGTTTACTTGAACTCTAACAAATGTAATTTTTTCAATTCGGTCTACTAAATTAACATATATCCTTAGATTGGAGAAACATTCTTCAACCTAGTTCGAAGAAAAACTTTATCCGAGAAAGAATGCTTTGGAGTTTAGATATTAATGGTTGCAACGGCCAAATCCACCGCAAGTATATTTAACAAATAAAGAAGACTTTTCTAGTATAAATTTTGTCATGAAAATGCCAAGAGTAACGTAATTATAATATGATGATAATTACTATATCAAATTAATATTATGGTAACCATATATGCATGCATCTCCCTCACTTGCATTATTTTAGTTTTATTATTAATTTACTTTTTTCGTTTTGAAAAGGTAATTTAGTTAGTGTACAATAAATAAGTATTTTTCCCTTATGACTTTTCTTTATGGGGACCCTTCAAGCAAAGCCACTTTTACCGCGGTTTGCTTTCAATTTTCTGGATGTCTACAGCAATTATTTGGGCTGGCTTTCTAGATTTATTCCTATTTTAGTTTTTAAAAAAAAATTATATTTTTCTATTTTAATTATTTACTTTTTAAAAGTACCTCTTCAAACTAGAGATTTGCTCACTATTCCATTTAAATATTATTTTTACCGATTTGGAGAGTGAGAGAGTATTGTTCACGCTCTCCAAATGTGAGCCGGATGGATGGTAAAAAAGCATATATTTTTCCATTTTGACTCCCCAAAATAAAAATTTCCCTACAATAAAGAGTCGGAAGAGAATAATCGGTAAAATGTCTATTATGGATATTGAAAACAAGACCATAAATGCATATATTAATTCATGGGATTCTTGGTCCCCTCTACAATATTGAGGTGACATTTAAAAAAAAAAAAAAAAAAAATTGAATTAATTATTATTAAAAAAATAAAGGCCGGTTAAGACTATTACATCTGAGATAATTATGAAATAAAAATTAGGTATCTTTAATAAAATAAAATAAAATAAAAATCAATCCGCCAAGCAATGAACTGCTCTATTTTCACTTCTCCTAAAAACTATTAGGTTTGGCAATGAACATCTTTTCAAAACTATTATCAAACAAACACTCTTCACTTTTCTCTCACAAAAATGTTTATATTTTATTCCGTATTATATCACATCTATCAATTTTTTCTTTGTTTTTCATTTCAAAATCCTTTTTTTTCAAACGCTCTCCCTAAATAAAGTGATAGTTAAAGAAAATAAAATTCTCTTTGTCAACAAAAAAGAAAAGGAAAAGGTGTGGTTCGTTACACATAACAAGGAACCATCGTGTCTTCATGGTAGCAGAGACATTAGTGATCCATCATGTCTTTACGCGTAGCAGACGGCATTAGTGACAGATCGAACACAAAACACTGGGGAGGGGGGTGATAAATATAACAGCAACAGAATCAAACAAAAACATAATTAATCATCGTATTCATCACCAATTTTCACTGTTCTGTTAAATCCATAGATACAGTACGTACAACGAAACCCAAATAACTGTCAAACACTGCAAAACTTACATCATCATGAAGCGGAAAATCACAGTTTAAATAGAGAGAGAGAGAGAGAAGTCCCAAACTGGGCTACTTATTTTGGTTGGGCTCATGTGAGACATGTTCAGAAGCCACCTACGTACAGTACATACTCTGAATGTCTTGTTCTTTGATATGACATTTCAAGAAAACCCTTTGACTGATATCAATCTCTCTCTCTTTCTCTCTCAACTCACAAAGCTGCCACCAAGATCCAATCTATCTATTCCAACCTCTGTACTATGAACTATACAAAATACGTTTCTCTTACTATTTCTCTCTCTCAACCTAATCATTCGATTTTTTTTTTAATGGTGAATCTAAACATATATAGTAGTATATGTTGATCTGTCATTAACGAAAGAAAAACAGCATCAAATGCACTCCAAATGCTGACTTATTTGCATTAAAGGTAGTAATTCATTATCTTGTATATAATTTGATTTATTTAATTAAACATGTCAACATTTTTAATCATAATCCGTCAAAAACTTTTAGTCTTAAATATCATATATCAAGTTTAAATTGTATCGAAATGTGAGTATAAATTTATTTGAATTAACTTTAATTTAACGTATTTAATTAAATAAATCATACTCCTCAAACTTAACCCTCCAACTTATTACTGGCCCTAATTTGCATGTTGAAAACCTTTTCTAAAACTACATTTCTATATATATATATATATATATATATATATATATATATATATATGATTATCCTCTTTAGTCTCTATCTACCTTGGGTATATATATCCGCATGGGTTTTAAAACTGCGTTGCACTGACTATCCCCCTAAAATTACGAATATCTTCTTATCACACTGTCAATATTGTTAGATATTGATAGTATTCCTGTTGTTGTAAGGAAAAAGAGATATATGTTAGACCATGCATCTCCAATAGAGTAGATTAATAAGTAAATTTTTCATATTAGTGTATAGCATATTAAATGAATAAAATATTGATTCTCTTCATCACCATCAACAAGCCGTAAGAGTCACAAATCAAGAAGTCGAGAACAAAGGTAAAAAAGAAAAATGAAGGCATAGGAGAGTAGGGGGCTATGCATAGCGAATCTTGGCAGGTCACCAGCCACTGCACTTCGTGGTGGCCGTGGGTCGCCGTATTTTTCATTGGGTGTTCCAATGTGGGGTAATGTCATGGGTAGAGAGAAGGCAAATGCTTTTTTGCATTTTCTCACCCATCTCCTCTCTCTTCTATTTATTTTGAAAAAATCAAGATGTTGAAAGAAGAAAGATGGTGAGGAGATGGGTAGGAGAATGCATTGTAGCAAATCTCGTAGAGAGAATAATCGAGAAAGATGAAATGGGGGATTGATGGCTTTGCCACTGCACGTGGCCACGGTGTCGGTTGCAATGGCTGTCTTGCATAGCTTCCGTATTGGGGAGAGTAAATTAGTATACATATTAGGATATCACTTCTAGCCTAAAAGCCCAAGCTAATGAACTTAGTCCACTTATGTATATTAAGTACTCTTGTTCTTTATATGCGCAATATCCTGGCCATGGGTGATGCATTTTGGCTATGTTTTACTATTATGAGAGGACAAGATTAGTGAGTGAGTATAAGAAGGGAGGGGAGGGGAGGGGTGGGGGGTTGCTGAAGCCGTGAAGGGTGGTGGTGCAGTTGATGTGATCCGTACATGTTCCATGGGTGAGAAAACGGCGGTGTTAAACCCTAAAAGAAATACTGAAAACTAATATTTAAAAAAAAAAATTAATAGAGAATAAAATAGAAAATTGTTGTTGGACTTTGCATTAAAAAAGTAGTAAGCAAAGCAAAGATAGCTAGAAAACGCTGTTAGAAGAAGTTTAAATCATGAACTAAATCCAATTTCATATCCCAAGCCTCAAACCTCTTTTGAGGAACAACTAATTGGTAATTCCAATAATGACATATATGTAAACCTTTTTACATTCGCAATATTTATGTTTATATCTTATTCATTGGACTACTGGATATATATATATGAGACAGCTGACTAACTTTAAATCATATAGGAGTATAAGTTTGACCCAGACACGACTTCCCCTATTTTAGCACTCTTAAATATTACTATATTCTTTTGACCTTTAACTTGATTTGCAATTACGAAGCAGTATATATATAAGGAGTCTACAATATACTAAAAGTGCAAGTTCTAGGAATGAAAACGATGCAAAAAAAAAAAAAAAAAAAAGAGAGAGAGAGAGAGAGAGAGAGAGAAAGGGATAATAATAATAATAAGAAGAAAAGGAATAAAGGAAGGGCAGGGGCCTCAAAATAATGCTAATATAAAATATGTTCTTGCATAATTAGCCAAATAGATTGTGTAAAGCATCCATCATGATATATATAGATGAGCTCAAAATATGAGATCGAATAAAATTCAACAATCTTTTCAGCTAGCTATTGGGTTCCATCGATCGATCTGTCTCACTGAGAGGATTCATTATCTTGCTCAATTTCAGAGGCTGCATCATCTTCCTCTTCAAAACAGTCAACTCCATAAGCTGCATGGCCATTTCCAAATGCCTTGATATGATCTTTGAGAGATCTTTTGTGTTTGAAATCAGAACCACAAGTGCAATACCAAAGCTTGCCACAGTTCTTCTCATGGGTTCTCCAATCACCTCTCACTGCAAAGGCCTTGCCACATTTTCTACACATGAAAGGCTTGATCCCATGCTTTCTCTTGTAATGGGTTTGGAGGGTTCTGAAGTCTTTGAGTGGCTTTGACCTTGGGTGGTCAATGTTGTTCCTGCACCCTGCTGCACAACAATAGCATGGCAGCCTAAGCATGGCTGTTGGTTGTGTTCCCCTTAGAGACTCCGGCCCTTTTCTATATTGAGATCCATGCCCCCACATATGCATCTACAAATTATTATCAACCATCCACCAATCAAATCAATTTTTTTTTTTTAAATGATTAAATTAACTATTTTTTATCCGGTTTAACATAATATCATAGTAAATATCTTGACTTTCTCTTCCCACATGTGTGAAAGAATATAAATTAATTAAACGATTAAATTAACTATTTCTTGCCCGCTTAAGCTTTTGGATAGATCAAGATGGGTTTAGTCCTAAGCTTAAATTTGGCTAAAAAAAAAAAAAAAGATGAAAAAGTTGAAAGGGAACATCCCACAAAAAAATAAATCAATAAAAAAAATTGAATAGAAGCATCCCATTTAATATCTATATATATATATATAGGATATTGCTACAAGATTCAGGTGTCTTTCGGCTGAGTCCACTTGGGCAAAGAACATTCATATATATATATATATTCTGGTTTACTAGTACTTTGATAGGGGTTTGCTCTGCATGTGTGGTGCTTTGAAATTTTGCTACCGAATTTGAATTGTTTTTGCTTCATATTTCTCAAATCAAGTGGTAGACTGTAAGTTAATAACACTAGAGAGGTTAAAACAACAGGTTTTTATAGGGTTCTTAATTTCCAACTGGATTCTTCCTTCTTTGCATTTTGTCTCTACAAAAAAAAAAGAACAAATATTGAAGGCAAACGGCTCACGTTTAAGGAAAGTGATACTCTTATAATTTACAGATGCAGCAATATACATACCATGTATGGGGGCTTTCATGCATGTACTAGTTATAGAATATGGGGTGGTTTGGAGAAGATCATCTGATGAGAGCCCTGGAAAAACTAGTTATGTGCAATATTACACAAAGTTCAAGGTGCAAAAAGCATAAGGTTGTGTTGTTCAATCACATAAAGAGGGGTACTGATCTTATTCTCAGTTGGACCAGGTAGATTTATTCTTATTTTTTTGAATTCCAAAAACCCAAAAATCATGCAAAAAGATAAAAAGAGGAGAGTGGGGATGAAAAAAAAAAAAAAAAAAGACTCCAAATTGTCAGACCAAATGTGTTGTGTATATTATAAATCTAAAGCAAAACAGCAAGAGGGAAAGGAAAACCCTAAGGACCCATATAAAAGTGAAAGGTTGAATTAATCAAGCTAGCTAGAAAAGAAGTGTAGATGTCCTCTTTTTCATCAAAATTAAAAGGATAATTAGAAATGGATGGGAGAGGTTTGAATTAAGGAAAAGGAAAAGGGAAAGGAAACCTTTTTTTTTTTTCTTTTTTTTTTAACAAACCTGCATGTTGTTGTATCTATTGAAGGTCTTGGAGCAAAGGGGGCATGAGAACTGAGTTGGACCAATCAGAATCTGAGCCGGTGTAGGAATCCAATACTGTCCCTTGTTGAGCCTGTTTGAAGCAAGAGTGACGTCATCTTTATCGGAGATGGCGGTGGAGGAGAGGCGTGAGGTCAAATCAGCAGAGCTGGGGCTTGGTAACCCTAGATGAAGAGAAACTGCCAGGGTGTCATGATGATCATCAGCAGCAGATGAAGTAGTAAAGGAGGAGGATTCTTGATGATGATGATGCCTTGTGGGGCTTAGGCTGAGGAGGGGGAGAGCTTCTCTTAGAGGAGGAGAGGGAGGAGAGGATTCAAAGCAAGTACTGAAAGAGTTTGTGTTGTAAGGAGAATAAAAAGATTGATTGGAAGAAGATGTGGAGGAAGAGAAGTACTGGTGGTGGTGGCGGAGAGAATTGTAGTTCAACCATCCAGTTAAGTAATTGGAGGAGTAGGGATCATTCATGATGAGAGGTGGGAGCTAGGAGAGAAGGGAAGTTTTGGGTAGATGGGTGTCTTAATATTATAGAGAGAGAGAGAGAGAGAGATAAAGGTGGTGATCAAAACTTTTTAAGGGAGAGATTGAACAAAATCACCAAATTAAAGGAAATCTAAGGGTGAATGGCTAAAAGAAAAAAGAAAAATTGTACAAAATCAAGGTTGATAAAGTGAACCCAATTGAGTAAAAAAAAGGAGAGACAAGAAATCACTTGTGAAGTATGACTAAACAATGGGTACAAATTATGCTAAAGGAGAGAGAGAGAGAGAGAGAGAGAGAGAGAGAGGTGAAAAGGGGAAGTGTGGGAGGGGAGAAAATAAGATAATCTTGGGACTTGGAAAGAACCCAGCTATTTTTATGGGACAGTGTGTGAAAGGGAGTGTTTAAAAAAAAAAAAAATTACCTCACCGAGAATAGAGTTTGAAAGACAAAAATATAATTAGGTTTGGAGGTTGTCTCCCAAAACCAGAGAGAATATACTTTGTAGAAGAAGAAGCATATATACGTATACAATTATAAAGCAGCATGGGTTGTTGTTGTAAGATGATCCTCTCTTGCCTTGCGTTTTTCTCCTCCTTGGGAAACAAATAGTTCCAATCCCACACAGCATTTGCTTTGGTGGGTGCGCCCTGGTCGCCTCACAGACTCTCACTGTTTTTGATCATCTCGATCTCTCTCTCTCTCTCTGGTCTCCAATACCCGAGCCCCATCTGCCTAATTTAATTCATTTCTTCTGCAATTAATATAATATATATATATATATATATATATATATATAAGAGTCTATTTTCATGTCCAAAAGACATGTCTAAACTCTTGCTTCCAAGTTCCAAGTTACACCCCGTATCATGAGAACAAATATTACCATAATCCTTAGTAAACAGTAATTTATTCAGTTTAATAACTCGATAACACAAAAATCTTAGATCATGTCCCTTCTTAATTTGTTTATATTTATTTGGATTGAGTGATGGGGAATTGGAGAAAGACTAATGCTTGTCACCCCCGACTTTTAGGGTGTGTTTGGTAAATGTTTTTGTTTGAGTAATAATAAGAATTGATTGATATGATACAAATGTGTTGCCTTTTGTGAAAGAAAAATAAAAAAGTAGTTTTGAAAAGATGTTTAATCTTTAGGGGAGAGTAAAATCATTTACCATATCGTTTAGTGAAGCGAAAAAACATAAGAGAAATTTGTTAAGTTGGTCTGAGGTTGTGACAAATAATTCTCTAGGATTTCAAAAGCATTGAGAAATAACTCCGTGTAGTATAATTGTGTAACGTATAAATAACTCCCTTAAGACATTCTTAATGAATTAAGCACAATTGACAACAAATGGCCATAAGGGTATAAATGAACCACCAAATGGCCTCCGGGGCGGAACTATAGCCCGGCTTGGGACAGTAATTTTTCAAATTTTAAAAATTCTCTCAAAATTATAAGTTTTTATGGAATAAACCCTTTAAAATTATGTTTTACCACCCCCTAATGGCTGTAAGAGTAGAATTGCTAGTAATCTTTGTTTCTTGGGACACTATTAATCATTGTGCAGCTATCCCCTGGAATCAAAAAGAGAATAAGTTAAATAACAAAAATAAAGAAGAGAGTTAATTTTGCGAGTTATATAATGATTGCTTTCCATTAAATAGGTCTTTTAAGTATATGATGATCTTTAGCAAAAGGAAGCATTATGAATGAATATATATATTGAATCACTAATTGATTAAAAGGTGTTTTAATTGATCTCTTCAAGTTTTGGAGCTGAAGGCAGAAATAGATTATTAAATCCTCACTCATGACCACTTAATTATCTTAAGAAGTTAAGCCAATAAAGAATGGTTAATTTAATTACTTAATTAATGTTTTAATATTTTCCTGATCATTTGCAATCTTAAATTTTCCTTAAATAATTAATTAAAATAAAAGATGAACGGTAAAGACAAAATATCTTTTCACATAAGACTTAGTACTACATGCAATACGAGCAATTTATTGCACTCGATGGAGATATTATGGAAGGACATAAAACGTAAATAATGGAAAACAACCACTGCGAGCTAGTACATGGCTTCCCATGTTACTCGACCCCCTTGAGTACGTACCTAGCTAGCTAATGCTAGAGCCTAGATCCTTTTGCTTATCCTACTATACAAATAAATAACGTGATCAGATCGAGTAAAGAATTGGATGGATGGGATTAATTCAAAGTGTACAATTGAGTGGGACCTTTTAATTATATAAAGAGTCAGGATATGATGATCTCGACAGAACTGTCGGCTGTGGGAATTTCATTTATTTCATGGGTAATTTACTATTTTAGCATGGGGACAATTCGGAGGATTTGGATACCAATGGAACAATTGTACGTACCATCAGATTAGCCTTAGCTTTACTCTCACCTCTAGCTCTATAAAGTGAGTCTTCTTCAGTCAATGAAATTTTTTATAGCAAATTTAGCTTTCACCTTTCAGCCTAAATTCAACAACCTCACTATAATAATGGAGGAAAATGTTTAAGCAGAGACATTTCATGACCCAACAACATTAATTAATATTAACAATTTTAAGATGAGTTAATTCTTGAGTTGGGCAAGATTAATTAGCTTGATTTTAATCTTCTGATCCATTTCGATCATTCATTTAGGGATATTTGTTTTAAATGAGAACAAGAGAGAACAAATAATTAAGATTCGTTTGGCTTCTTTGGAAGATATATGATACTACATGAAAAACCTAATATACGACTCCTAACAACATCTAGAAGGGAGTTGAATAGGTGTATGAAAATAACAGCGGAATTTAAAATTAAACAATCCAATCAATCATTCACCAAAATATGTAAAGCAGTGACACAGATATTTTGGTTGCAAAAAGGAAACCATTTAGAGAACTCTCTAAATTCTAAAACCTCTCTAAAGCAGCCAAACCCAGGAAATCAACTAAATCAGTAAAAGAATAAGAATTACAAGAAGTTTACACTTACAAAACATTTGCAATTGACACTCTCTTGTATAAGACAAGCGACTCACTTGCCTTCTACCACAGTAGCCATTTCCAGAGACAGCTGACGCAATCCTTCTACGTGATCTCCCTTCATCGGAATTCCGGTTGACTTCACTTCAACAATCACCTAGTAAGATCAAACGATCACTCTAAGAGAGAGAATAAACGCTCTATATCAAGGACTCTCTTAGCACAAACTCCGAGCTCTAGATGCAGAATTCGTACATATACAGATCTGTAAAGAGATATATATATATATATATATATATATAAAGCCTAAAGACCCCTAGTTTAGGTAGAACTCAATTACAATGTAAAATAGACCTAGAAGGTACGGGCCGTCATGACGGTAAATGAGCTCATCCGAACAGGGCTAGGGCAACATCGCTTTCTGTGTTCTTTTGCTGTGACGCATTCAAACGGCTTATAGACGAGGTTGCAGATGAAACTCTCGGGTTTTCTTGTTTTTCTCTCTCGTTCGGACGACATGCAGATGGGCTTGCAGATGAGGCTCTTGAGATTCAAATTAACTGTGCAGCACTGAAATCCTGTCCGAACAGACGCCCATAGTGATTTGGCATTTTGAATCCATTTTGACCACCGAACATTTAGCCAATAATTAAAAACTTACACTATATATATTATTAAAAATAAAAAAAAATTAAAAAATTAAAAAAAAGCACCAGCTCTCATGGTGAAGACTCACCATGGGCAGTCACTTATTATTGAATCTAGCTAGGACCATATATAATACCCCCATGACCAAGTTCTACCACCTAATTATAAGCTACTTACAAAAGGGTTTTGGATAAGAAAGTATTTTTCGTATTTCAAGGAAACTACCCCCCCCCCCCGGTTGAAAGGAAAAATTAGGAAAGGGGTAAAAGAATCAAAAAACCGAAAATAGGAGTGGACTCCCTAACAATAAATTCAAAACGAAAAT
The DNA here is from genome assembly GCF_901000735.1 of Corylus avellana. Classification (NCBI taxonomy): domain Eukaryota; kingdom Viridiplantae; phylum Streptophyta; class Magnoliopsida; order Fagales; family Betulaceae; genus Corylus; species Corylus avellana. Next base: position 2,063,572 of record NC_081550.1, read on the forward strand.
TATAGTGTAAAAATACAACCAAATAGTAGGAAATTGGTCAAAAATTGACGTGGTTCTCTCAAAATGGGCCACATAGAACAATAAAAGCACTAAAAGAAAGGTCGCAGGCAGAGGCATGACGGTTGCGAGACCATTCAACCCTACCCTAACCCCAATACAAGGGATGCAAACAGGGTATGACCCTCAAAATACCTTTCAACCTTACCAGAAACAACACTCGCTTGGAAACCGCAACAACCACTAGAAGGAAGGAAGATGAAGTGGGAAAGGCACTATCACTATCCAAATGAGGAATCGATGAATCGAGAGGTACCAACACAATGTCTTAAGCAACTCTACAATTGGATCAAACCAAGTAAATAGAAGAAGTCAAAAAACCCAAAACTAACAAATACAACAACAAAATACATAAGAACATACAGAAAAAAAAAAAAAACAAAAAAACAAAAAAACAAAAAACAAAAAACAAAAACAAAAACAAAAACAAAAAAAAACAACAGCATGGTGGGGGCATGGCAACTAGAGCACACAGATCGATGCGTGGGATACACATTTCAGAGAGTGAGATCCACATGCCGGTTCATGGTGGTCAAAGCAAAACGTGGAGGGCGGCAGTGGGAAGTTAACAAACTTGGTGGACTAGCACGTTGGAAGACAGAACTAACGAAGGAGAATAGATCTAGTTTTAAGAAAATCGAATTGAATAAAAAAACCCAAATCGCTTCAGGAAGCGGCGAGCAGCGCAGCGTGATGCTGGTGAAACGAAGACTGGGCACAAAGAAGTTTTGGGGGTGGCAAAACTAACCCCACATCTACCACCTCCTTTTTTTCATTTTTGAGGGAGTGGCCAAAGTGGTCGTTTATTTAGAAAGATAATCTCAGTAATTTTTTTTTTTAATTATGTTTTTATTTTTAAATAATTTTAAGGACATTTAGGTAAGAAGAGAATTAAGCACATGCGATTACTTTTTTGTTCATTTTAATGTCAATTCCTAATAGTAATAGACTGCCTAATTTGACACGTGATAGTAGTTTAAGAGGTCCCAATGCCACTTTTCAGAGATTGAATGCGTAAATGCAAATGTAATTATAGTTCAAAGAGCTTTCAAGTATATGACTCCCC